>NC_088858.1:19094812-19262312 GCF_963853765.1 Magallana gigas | reverse complement strand
CACCCAAATCATTCTCCATTTTCCGGTTTCTTCCTTCGATTTTTTTTTTTAAATTTTAATATTTTAAACGTATTACTCTGAATCTATAATAACCCCACATATAAAAACAGTACTTATTTAAGTATGCCAAAACCGAATACATCTGTCTATATAACCATCATACTGATATCTATGGCCAAAGAGTATGGATCCCGAAAGAAACTGACTTGCATGTACCTTTCCTACATTGCTATCAAAGTCTAGAAGCGTCACATTGTATACGAAACCAATTTCTTTTTTACAACTTTTTAAGCTTATTAAAGGAACTGTTAAAATTTTTGTTGTTGTTCAAAACAACAACAACAACAACAACAACAAAATGGCTGTCTACTTAAAATTTGTATCAATCTAAATTTTTAGGACAATTTTTTTACGTTTAGAACGATTGCTATAGTGGCATCAAGAACAGTTCTGGGGAAAGGGGAGAGAGAGAAAATACGGAGCTATATGTGCAAACTATAGGAGAAAAGGTCAATGAATTTTATTGACAATGAAAGAGAAAAAAGACTTTAATGAATGAGAACGTTTCCCCGAGGGTCTCCCACCAAAACTTCACGGGGAGATAATGGTGCTCGTACAAAAAATCAAGTTCATAACCGGAATTATTAGATTCAAGAGAGCAAACTAAAATGGATCCCTGTGTCCTCAATTGGCCCTTACAACTAGGTCCATCTTGAGCCAAAAGGTCAGTGCCGAATGAAAAGATGTTCACGGTTTGGCCCGAGGGCGAAAAAACTTCTAACGTTTTAAAAACGTCCCCCATTTCTCGCCCCGGTGTAATTTACTCTGCAGGAAAAGTGCAACAGAAATCTAGCTTCAATTTTTTTTCCAAAAAAAAAATAAAATATAAACAAGGGAAATGGATGGTATAAATACGGAAAATAAATCATTTAGTATTCCATTATTAGTATTTTGAGCCCCTCCGTTGATTCGTATTTAATTAAACGCAACACGCTTTTCTATAGGACGTTAAATTTCGTACGGTGTTGTCATTTTTGCTGATAAATCCCAATCTATGTTTTTTTATGAATACGATAAAAGGAGTTAATTTACCTGAAGTATCTGTTGACGAACTGGAACAATGTTATGGATTTTCATCCACAATAAATTGTGCAGACAAACTAATGCTGCCTTCATAACCGATTTCATTTGACGGCCCTCGCCTTACACAATATCTATTGTCAGTCCGTTTTTAATATGTTTCTCGGTAAAATACAACAGAGGTTTGTCAATAGGAGAAAATAATAAAAATGGGGCTTCATTATGTAAATTTTATTCCATCCCACGTTTAGAAAATATACCACATTTCAGTCAAATTACATTAACTGTGAGTTTTTATCATTAAATACAGTAAAAAAATGTTGTAAGTGCTTGTAATTCAGTAGATAAAGATTCTAGCTTTACAGAAAATTACTTTATTCTAAATAAAATCTATGAAGGATTATACAATTTTTTTCAGATGCAGGTGCACACATCTCGACTTTTTTATCGCATGTTAAAAAACAAAGATTATTTTTAAACAAAGTTCCCTTTTTTGCGTAAAATAATGGATGCACAGCTTTGCTTTCTTTATTTTTGTGGATTTAATACTAAATCTATCCTCCGTTATACACTCTCCATATTTTTTTAAAAAAGTTATTTGATATGTGAGAATATGCAGAAATGAAAATACACCGGGTACCAAATGAAGACAAAAAATTACATAAAATGATAATCAAGCTCATACAAACGAACAAAAGAATCTATAAAAGATGAAACCTGTTGCTGGAAAACTATTTTATCCTAATTTTAAATTCACCATATACAACTGTATGCAAGTTAAAAGACACGCACTTGAAGAATGGGTACTATGCTGTATGCTACACCCCTCCCTTTTTTTGGCCTTTTTAAAAAAAAAAAAATTATTCGGAAATGAATATTCCGTCAATTTTCAGTATTGAGATTGAAGAATGTTTTTCTTGTTAGGGATTGGTCTCCCACCAATAGACAGATAATCCAGTATTTTAATTTTTTTTTTTTTTTTTAGAAAATCAAGGTGATAGTTTATATTATACACTATACATTTTAATTCATCAATTGAATCAGGTAGGTAATTAAATGTTTATGTTGTCTCCAGTATATGAATATATTTTTTGTTCCTGAAACACCGGTTATAATGTTACAGACAAAATACAAATTTTGCTATGACCTTTAACATAATATTTTCACGTTGTTTTTTTTTTAACGCGATTCATTTGTAAAAGAAAAAAATTGTACCTACAATACTTCAAATAAAATAAGATGATCCCCAGTGGTGTAACAGAATAGGTCATTTTGTAGATCAGTATAACGGTACACTTGGAAGAGAGTTCACGTTCGTTTGCTTATTTTTAAGTTCTTAATAAAAGATTATACGATTTAACGCTTATTGTTCTAAGTTACAGCTTCAACTGAACATATCCGGATAAGATGTCTACACAGAGAGAGAGAGAGAGAGAGAGAGAGAGAGAGAGAGAGAGAGAGAGAGAGAGAGAGAGAGAGAGAGAGAGAGATATGCCCATAAGCCTTGCCACTTCAAACAACTTATAATTTGAGAGAGAGAGAGAGAGAGAGAGAGAGAGAGAGAGAGAGAGAGAGGGATAGAGAGAAAATCGGAGAGAGAGAGAGAGAGAGAGAGAGAGAGAGAGAGAGAGAGAGAGAGAGAGAGAGAGAGAGAGAGTCTGGGTCTCAGAATTTTGATGAAACCCAGACCCGTACACGTCAATTCTTATCCGAGAGCCCCAAGATATTGGGTAAACTCCCTCCCTTTCTAATCCGCGTGACACATTCCATAAGGGCTTCTGCCGGATTTTTCGTTTGACCTTCGTCATTAGAAATAAATTTCCCATTAATTTTTTATTTAGATACGGAATAAAAGGCGTTCTTTACACAGAAAGCGAGCAACAAATGGACCTCGCGACACCATTCACTTACTGGTGTTTACCTGCTATTGTGGGCTTCAGTGGTAAATTAAAGAGGAAGAGTTTTTTGTTGAAATGTCAAAATTATGATGAGCTGCGAAATGAATAAAACATAGCTGTGCGCATGGGACATTGGACGAGGTCAATACGTTATTAACTGGATAAAAAAAAGATAATGGTATTTAATCTCTTGCAGTGTTTGATAATGTAACAATTTTGGATTTATAAAAGAGACAGGGAGCGAGAGAATTGCCTTTTTGGCAGTTCCGTTCTCACCCATATGTGTCACAGTCAAGAATCTGTCCATCTTGTGTCAAAAAATAAATATAAAAAAAATAAATTTGTTCAGGAGCAGTTCACAAACGAGTGTGGACGTACAATTATACAAGTGTCTTGAAGTAGTTTCATTTTATCTTCCTATTTTCGTTTCTTTTTAAGAGTGTGCAATTTAAAGTATCGAAATTGTTACAATTCTAAGTGCACCACTGAAAGTTATCATAGTACTTCAGCAAAACGGCGAACAGAATAGAAAAGCGTAATGTATTTTTTTTTCATCACACGTTGTGCTTTGCTGGGACTTTCCACAGCTTAAAACTATATGTATATCCTAGTGTTGAAATCGAGAACATTATGAAAAAGCAACTATAAAGGATGGCATCGGTATTGCGGTATCAGTGTTGGCAGAATGCGGTAATTCTAGATAAGGCAGTGGCTTTTTAAAGGTTTTAACTTACGTAAAAAGTTTATAACAAGTCTAAACTGTGAAAAATTTAATACTGCAGTTCAGGATAAATAAGGACTTAAATTGGGCATGCCGCTATACACAAAAAGCGCAAAAATTTCCGGATATCTCTAATTTTCTCCGGTGTGGTAAATAATATTTTAACAACAAAAAATAAAATAACCGTATTATAAATGAAATCATTCACGGACCATGACGAACTATAAACATTCGACGCAATAAACAAAATAAATCTAAACTTCCTTATAGTAATGAAAACTGTTATGACAAAAGATGAATTAGTTCCCGTCTGAGTGTGAATTACATATTGTAGTTTCTTACCCTGGGTTCTGGTGGGGCGTGCGGTCTCGTTGCCTGCGATTTTTGAACCAGTTACTGACTTGAGTCAATGTCAGACCCGTTTTCTTTGCTAAATTCCTTTTCTCGTCGGGAGTGGGGTACCTGTTATTTTTATAGCACTCTTTCAATGATTGTCGTGATTTCTCTTTAAAACAGTAAATAGTTTCCTCCCCATCCCAGATTGTTTTCGGTAAAGGATACTTCCTTCGTAAACGGTACTTGTCGACGGCACCCAGAGGCCTCCCGCGGATTTTCTGTGCCTCCATATAGTGGGCCTTGTACCAAAGTTGCTGCAGAAAAGCATGATTGCCCTCGTCGAATTTGTGACTTTCCAGAATGGCGTATAACTCTCTGTAACTCCCGCGGTGAAATGCCACCGTGGCTCTAGCTTTGAGCACCGCTTCGCTTCCTCTTAAAAGTTCACTGGGGGGTAAGGACCAGAGAAAACGCCCGAGTCTCTCGATATCCCCCTTCTGTTGGAGAGCTTCGCACACACACGCAACGTGTTCTGGCGAGAAAGTTAAATTTTTGCCGGACAACAACTCCGAATTTGTTGAATTCGAATTCGGGGATCCGCTGTCTGAGGTTCGAACGTCCGAGTCTATCACTCGATTGTTTTTGTGTTCGTTTGTGATGGTGTCCATATTCAAAACATCCTCTGATGGGGTGTTGGGAATGTCCCCGGGGGAACAGTTCGACACTGGATCCACCGGTAAAATACCAGAATCTCCATTACTTGAAGAATCCATCTTTGTTTTCTCCTCTCCGAACCGAAAAATTCTCCTCTTCAGAAAAAAGTCATTCACATTTGATATTAAAAAAACTAAATCTAACAAGATTTGATATGAACCATCTTTGTACCAACTTTTAATTGCTGTATTTAAAGGCAGTGTATTTCTATTGGCTAAGTGTGAAGAAGAGGGAGTTCCGCTCACTGAATGGAGGGCGTGTCGCGCGAGCCGACCTATCGTCTGCTTGTCAATGCGATCGGTCGGCTGTCATCAGAAGACTGCCAAATGATGGTCTTCCTCTTTAATATAACGAACAGCATGTTTCATCCAGGTATTCACTACATATTGATTCTTTTATTTCGCAGACAATAATGTAAACAAAACAATGATATAAAATCGCGCTGTGCCGTGGAAGCTATACGAACGCAACAAAAAATATTTTCGAGCAGGAAAACATTTTATGCCTCCAAAAAATTTCATGTGTATCACACAATCTGATAAATATGGTAATAACGAAAAATGATATTTTAAAAATTCTACGCGCCGTAACAAATCCGGGTTCTTTCACAAAAAGGCTATATACTCAATAATGGTGCATTAATAATAATGAATTAAGAACGTCTGGTTGTAGAATAAATTAACGACTGGGTTCTACGAAATAAACAGGGTCTGTTTAAGGTAAAAACGGACGGTTTTTAAAAACATATTATGTACAATCTTCCTACCAATCGAGAATATGTACATCTGAAATTGCCATCGTAATTTCTATTGCAGCATTTTCACTATTTCGAGTGATCTACTTTATATTTGCCCGGCATCCATTACATACGTACTTGAAACAATGGAGACAACAGCTTCAACAATGTTAATGGCTCTGCTGTGTGGAATCTTTGCTTACACCTCCCAGCTTTTGATAAAGAGAATGCTCCTCATGTATAACGCCCTAATGTTATCACTTGTTAGGACCGTAGGTCCCCTCCTCTGTCAGTTCCCACAAAAGTGAAATTTTCGGTCGGACGAAAGAGGTTGAACAACTTGAAATTGGCAAGGGTGGGAGAAAATATATACTTTGTACTCGAAAATCATATTTTTACACAATGTAAGATAAAAATTTCCAAAATATATGTTTATATATAAGTATGATTTGCAATGTAATAATATGCAACATATGACTTTCAGTTAAAAAGCCAGTATAAGTGGTCGAAAGATATTTCTATCGGAGGTTCTTTTTGATTCCCTCAAACAAAAGCTGGCACCGACGTCACCAAAATTTTCTAATCACTCAACTCAGTCCTCATCTCAAATCCTTAGAGGAAAGGTGCATGAATTTGAGGTAAAAACTCAGGCTTGAGGCTTAGTAATGACTGGAGGAAAGTTGGTGACAGTGGGACCTGATGATCAAGTTATAGTAGTGAATGAATTATAGGGGTTGGGGTGAAAGGGGAGAGGTTAAAATGCGCTTCATCTAATCATGAATGACCAACGATACGTGATTGAATAATGAGAATATAATTTTAGATGTATAAGTAATACTAACATAAATTATTTCTGGGGTTTTTAACGTAAATTATATTGAAAACGAAACAATTATTAAACACAAGATTAATTCCAGATTAGGGAACCTTTAGAACAGATTTACCTTTTTTTTTATTTTGGTTTTTTTTTTGTGTTTTTCTTCACTTCATGTATGTGCAGTTTTGTTTCAACTGGAATGGAGATAATCTGTGATTATATAAAACAATACAAATCCGGATAGCGGGTTATTTTTGCGGGGATGTTAATTTTGGCTTATTATAGCGGCTTAAATAAAAATTGACAAAGAAGATTGAAAAATAAGGCGTGCATTATGCTTATATTAGGACGGATAAGATATATTGTAAAATAATACATATCAGCAAATCTAATAATTCTGTTAAAAATCATTCAAAACAATATATATCTCGATTTGTAAACCTTTAATATGTTCAATGCTTGGAATATGTTAATTTGAATTAGCGTATGCGTGACAAAACCTCAAAATTGTATCATTTTTAGACCTTCAGTGCCTTTTAATTTTATAGAGTGTGCCTGTGCTCCGTATTTATATCATAGTCTAAATTAGGTCCGATTTCAATCAACAAAAAAGTCATTTTGTATCCCAACAAATGAACGTTTTTAGTAAAAAATAATACAAGTCCGTAAATTCGTGGCCAAAGGCGCATATATATACATAGCAATTAATAACGCACTTTATTATGACTGAAATTGCTCGGTTGTTAAAGCACCAGGCCTTAGGTAACCTGATAGAGCTAGGCTTTTTATTTGCGTCATTTTATTCCTCCATTTTATTTAAAATCGCAAAAAATTATACCCGCAAATATAACCCGCCATCGGAAATTGCTATATATTGTTATGGTTTTTGCATCATATACTGAATCCATACGAACGAAGATTATTAGTCGTGATTGTAGTTTGTTTGTTTTTTTTAATTTAAGATCAACAATGATTTGAATTACATCGTCCATGTGGTGGGACAGGTTCTTAGATTATGAACGATATAACAAAAATCGATTTTTTATCATTTTTTTAAAACAATTTAGTGAACTTTTTGGGTAGTATAATAAAAATGAATTTCAATTTATATTTTCACCGTTGTACAAAACAACATTAACCAATAATTGGAAATAGAGACAAGTATCTATATATTCAGCTAACACAGCTTACTTTTACATGTACCAATTCTAGAAATATTATGAAGCATGAGGATTGAATAAGAATTTATAACTAAAACCTAATGAATAACATATTTCTGGGGAAAGAATTAGACTTTTACCAAATTTAGGCACGTACTATTCAGCAATGTATTCTTAGAAAGCTATATTTTTAACAATGTTTAATCTATAGATGTGTTGGATCAATAATATAATATGTACTATATATAGGAATCAATTTACAAGACGGTGTAAAAAAAAGAATGATTTTTTGGCTTGAATTTGTTTATAACATTTTGCGTTTTTAACACATCTTTATCAGTGATAGAAATTTGAATTTTAACTTTAAAAAAAAACCGGCACAAGTTTCTTTTAAAGATCGAAATGTATTAGTGATCAAGATAAAAAAAAATTTAAAAAGATGTTAACCAGCGGAAAAAATAATCAAACCATTACAGACGAATAATGAAAACATCTCATCTTCCAGGTATAAGGAAAAACGAATAATTAAGTTACTCAACGCCCTCTCCCAGAAACAATGCAACAATGGTTTCTGGTTTTAAATTTTAATACATAGCAAGCGGTGCCATGTGGTTAATATCCCCGCGCGGAGGAATCCGTGAATAGGAATAAAATCGAGTATGTGTTAGAATAGAATTGAACAATCAGACGTTATGATATGATAGTTGGTGAAAAGACGAGCATTGTCTAAAGGAACAGTTGGCAATGCGCTAGAATGAAATTAGATACGGAGGGACTTAGGTTTTTTTGGCTCCATCCTAGCGTCGTAGGCACGTGCTTTTAGTCTAGCACTCTGTATCACCTTATGGCGAGAACTGTCAATTGGCGGGGATTCTCTTCTGTAACAGAAATATGATATCCTCGAATTCTCAGGCCGATGCTTCTTCTGCGAAAAGAGTCGATCGAGATGGTTCTCTGAATTATTGAAAGGTACGGATACTTGTTGGAATGAACATCATGTGAGATTTAAATTAACATATTACGTTTTATTTTTTTCAAAACATTTTTTAAACAAACAAAAACGCGCGTAGAAAAAAAAACTCAGCCATCACAAATTCAAATGATATCCTAGTATTGTAATTAATCTCTTTTTCTAATTTCTTGCGAAAATAGACTCTTGAAAAATCTTAGTTTCTGCACATATACATGTAGGACCCGTTTTGGCACCAATACCGTGCATTACTTCATACAATGTACCCTAAATGTAATGAATCTGAAAAAAAAAAATTAAAATGTCAGATACCACACATTGTTGCATATTGAATAATGGCTCCTCGCACTTCCTTATTATTATTTTTTTTTATAAAACTGTTATTTATAAATAAAAAAACGGTCATAGTATTGAACTTGTATATTAACCCTGTGGAATTCACGCGTCACATTGACCCGTGAAACAAGCGATAATTAGTCACTATATTTTCGCTGTCGGCACGGACTAAGCCGTGACCCAGCATAGTGGACTTATTGACAGTCGATGGAAGGTGGCGAAATCTAATTTGTCCGCATCAGAGAAACCGTTTTAATTCACGCTGAACAGAAAAAAGAATTCAAGACACCAAATTGAGTATCCACACTTATCCACAACATATAAGCACTAAGGGGTTGCTTCCACTGGGTGACCTAGATATTAAAGAGAAGAATATGATTAAAATCCTGGTTAATAAGTGCAAGACATGCATGCCGGATCAACAACAACAAAAAAACAATAACATTATGTGTAAAAAAAAATGCGTTTACAATTTTGACGAGAAAAAAAAATCAAAGCCAAGTAATTCGACAGAGTATCATGTTTTTTAATGTTGAAAATACTCAATATTAGATATATTCAGAGTAGAATACATGGGAATTATGTTGACTTGAATATTCCCTTTAGTGTCATACATGCAAGTTGATTTATACATAAAACGATATCATTACGGAAACAGTCTTCTGTGTAGCATCTTACTGATTTTTCGAACCATTTTAACAAGAGCTTGGACTTTCAGTTGGACGTAGCTATCTTATTTTTGCGTCAAAACAAATTAAAAATGACGCGTTTTCAAGCGAAATATGCACCGATTGCGTAGACTTAGCTCAAAAGCCATACAAATCCTGTTGATTTCAAAGAGCAATGGCTGAGTGGCCAGCAGTGAAATACATAGGCCTACGTCACATTGCTGTCTGACACAACTACCCAAAGTCTAAGCTCTTGTTTTAAAATGGTTCTACATTACTGATAGATCTGCAGACAGCAAGAACAAATGGATGACGTCACAGCAACTTATGAACTACATTTATGACATGGGACGCTTTCTATCAGAGCTTCAAGACCATTACCTAACGTCAATATTTTACGTGTACTTCATAATATAAATATAATATTCCAAAATAGAAGGACTTGGTTTGCCTCGCATTATCCGTTGCCCTTCTTGTCTCGTTGAATGACGTCATCAGTATCCACAAAAGGGGTCAACGATCAGGGAAAAGTTTTCATAGTACAAGAATTTTCTGTAACACAAAAAATACTTTAGAAATCTTAAGTTTGAAAGTTTGCAAACCTAAACATTTTCAACTTCAGTATTCAGAACCTTATATTAGCTCAAGGAACGTTATACGTGTTGTAAAGGTTTATTTCTTAATATATATATACTAGACTAATTATTATTCGGACCAGACCATTTTCCCATTTCCCAAAGTGTTTAAGGACAAGCTAGGGAAAATCCGGAAGAATGATTAACTAAGATCTTACGAAAAATGACATCTGTGCAATCTGAATACTTGTTTTCCTCATCTCTATAGATGACTGAAAGTACTGCTATTTCACGTGTACTAAAGGAATGAACAACGCCAACCCTTTAAAAGGTTTGCAAGAGTCGGGCCTCACTGGTCTAACTTCCCATATAATCTGTTTGTTCCCTGCAATTCATCCATTCCACTGAACATCATATTTTTAATTGCGAGTCTTCCAAATCATGCGAAATTGTGCCATTTCGCATCACTTCTAAAGATGTTCCCGACCTTTAGATCAGCAAGGTCAAAGTAAAGGACATTATATATTTTACCTATTTAGGAAGTTTT
Source organism: Magallana gigas (assembly GCF_963853765.1). Lineage (NCBI taxonomy): Eukaryota > Metazoa > Mollusca > Bivalvia > Ostreida > Ostreidae > Magallana > Magallana gigas. The sequence continues at coordinate 19,251,754 of NC_088858.1, read as the reverse complement.
GTCAATTAACAGGGGACACATGCGAAGACATGAAGAGAAAAAAAGAAGGCCAAGCAAGATTTTACAATGTCAAGACCTGTGTTTGAGAGCGGGGTATTGATAAACAAACACCAAGCTCAAAATATCAAAAACCAATATGTAAGTCAGTACTCAAAAATGGATCTGAAAACTGCCAGTACTCAAAAATGGATCTGAAAACTATATAGAAACATCAACATCCATGAAATCAGTCCAGTCTTTGTGAACATGTGCCCGAAAAACATCATTGGGATAAGATGGCCGAGTACCTTCCGCAACGTAGACATGTGGAGGAGGACCAAAAAACAACCAGTGAAACATGCAGATGGAAGTAGATAGGGCATACCCTAACACAAACATCACAATGCAATTAGCCTTAAAATAGCCGACAAGGACAATTAAAGCGTGGGAGGACAAGTTGCCTGCCGTAGAGTGTTAATTATAACATCGGGCTCAAAAAATAAAACAAAAACCTGGGGATATGTAAGCAAAGAACCTCGCATAAAACATGGGCAGATGGAATGCCTCTGTACTATCTTGTTCCTCCCAAAGAAGCAGTTAGAACCGTTTTAACAAGAGCTTGGACTTTCTGTGGGATGTTACTATCTAGTTTGCTCATCAAAACAAGCTGTCAGATATTGGCCCCCTTTCTTCTAATTCGCTAAGAGATGCTCATTAATATTCATAAACTGTCAAAATCGGAAAGTTGTTTGCCAAGATCTGCTCTGCTGTGTAAAATTGACGCTGTTCTGACAGCGAAAGATACATCCATGTGTGAAGTCGGGCGAGTGTCATTGCGTTCAATATATTCATATTTATTAGCCAATGACTGGGCAGTTAACCATGAGTAAACCCCGCCTTCGTCAAATCGGAGTTTGTCACGTACTGCCCAAAGTCCAAGCTCTTGTTAAAACGTTTCGATAAGTCAAGTTAATCGTAGAAGCCATGATGATTGTACAACAAAGTTCGAGTCGCATGAAATCATATGTAGACACAAGCCCCATAGAAGAATGATGGACCAAATGTAAACTACGGATAAGTACATGTGTCCAGGGACGTTAGTATATACGTCACTGATGTGTCGTCTGGGATTTCTCTACTATAGCTGGCATTACGTGTAACGTTGACGTATCTATTTAAGAATACCGATGAATAATACATAAAGGTCCGAATACTTCTCGCTTAAATTTTACAACGTATTTATACAATTTCTGTTAAAATTCAAATAAGAATAATTTCTTAAGAAAGGGAATGTCAAAAAAAAACCAGGACATTTATCGACTAAAATACATTGCGGCAAACGTTTATGTCGTAATTTTCGATTAGCTACATGTATTTTTGATGCTTTTTATGTAGGTGATATCTGTTAGGCTTGGTAACCTCAATGGTGGATTTTTATCTTCACCTGCATGATCATCTACAACTTTATATATAATTATATATAAAAATTGAATGATCTCCTTTGAATAGTTACGCAATCGTTTACACGAATTCTGCTATATTCGAGAAGCTAGCTTCAGTCAGTGATAGCTTGTATCGTCTTTGTTCACGTTATTTTAAAATGATATAATAAAACAATCAATTGGTTTTATAAGCTAGGTGTACGATTGTTGGTTACGTGCAAAGCTGCGACAGTGCGGGTTTGACAACACTGAGGGTCAAGGATTGACACAACAGCTCCAAGCATGCATGTACAAGGTTTAGAGTCACGATTGTGACTGTCAACCCCATGAGAATGAATGCGGCCAAACTCAAGTTGTAAACATCTAAAGTCAAAGGTCATCCGCATTACATTTAAGAATGAAATAATTTCTTTTATGAATACAATGTAACCCAATTTGACTTATTAAAGAGTCTAAAGAATGGAAATTGCCTACCGGTTACCGGTAAATCGGTTACTAGCACTAGGTCAGAACAATGGTAACCTGTTACACTAAGAATCATAGTAAAAATCATACTTTTTGTATATCTTAGAAACTTATTATTTCAAAAGTTCTTGATCATAAACTCAAGCATGTTAATCAATCATCTTATTGAATAGTAATGTGCGTTGACAGAAGTTTTGTCAACTATTACCAATGCACGCGTTGACTGAGCGTCAAATGTGTTGATAAACCGTTGTAATAGGTTGCAACATAGTGTTGGTTAATTCGTTAAACTTAATAAACAGTGCCGATGAAACCTCAATGAATTGAAGAGCTTTGATCACTTTTATGCAGTGGGTTACCATTTAATGGGTTACCGATGCGTTGACGATGCAACTGCAGAGAATAGCTATGATTGCACTGTAAATGTATTACATGTACATTACATGTACTGTATTTAACTTGTTTGATATTTGGCAGAAAATTATTTTCAAAAAATTCAAAAGGATAGAGTGTTTTTGATTTAGCGTGTTTCTGAATCTGAATGAACCTATTTATCCACATATATGTTTGATATTTGGCAATGTACATGTAGTTGAATCAGTGGAAGCTGCATATTGACAAAAACGCTAAATAGAATTCACAGCCAAATGTAATTTACGTTTACAGTACTTTGATTAAGTGAACTAACACTGTACGTTTGTTGAACAATTACTTAGATTTACAAAAATAATGTTGTGCCAATTAGCCATCTCGAAATGAATAACAAGTTTCTCTTTATAAAATAATGATGAAAACTTTCCAATTAATAACCATATACCTTTGATTATAATCCGTTACAAGAATTGCTATATTGTGTTACTTAATTCGTTCCAAAGAATTGCAAGTTTGTAAACGAAAGTTTTCCAATTGCACAGCAGTGTATGCTAGGTTATTCAGATTGTGTTGATTAATTAATTGCGATTGATTTCAAAAGTTTGTCAATAAATGATCACAATTTATTAAGTACAGGTTTGTATGTAAATTACTTATTTGATATGAGAGTCAAAATTTCTCCCAGATCATATTTCAGATAGAGTGTTTTCAAAAACACTCTTGTATGCAAGACCTTAGCATTTTAGACAGGAAAGGACACGTGGCCATAATTATGGGTATGCATTTTTTAGGCTGCTGGTTCGATTCCTGGAAGTTATTACTATGTACTTGTTCATTTCTCAAGAGAATAATTATTACCGGCAAAATAACCTAAACACTGTGTGTGTGTGTGGGGGGGGGGGGGGGGGTCTGACTGTGTGTGGTGGGGGGGGGGGGGTCTTCAGTTTAATGTGCGATCCCTCTTGTACTGTATAAGTACAAACATGTACTGTAGAAACACATATTTTCGTTGGGTCAAAATTTCGTGTTTTTTTAACCAAATAAAATTCCGTTGGCATTTAATTTCGTTATATTTTTATCTCTTTCTATTCATTAATACTTTGGTTAAAAATTCGTCATGGATTTAATTTCGTTGAATTATACTGCCAACGAAAATAACGAAATTAAATCCTCAACGAATATTTCTGCTTTTACAGTATATAAACATATTCGAAATAAACAGATATCGTAAAACGTAGAATGCAATCTAATCAGCGGCATTTAAGATAATTAGAATTATTTTGGTAAGGTCAGAGTAGATTTTAGATTTCTTTAGAGACACCCAAATATACCATATAAATTGAAAAGATTAATGCTTGAAATTATGTTATGTGAGGACATACAGTACATTATGCATACATCATTTGTAAAAATCTGAATAAACTGCAGAGTAAAGTTGAATATAAATACATTGATTTTACACTTATGTTCTCTTTCGCTTCGCTCAGCCGAACATAAATTATTTCAAGTTCATAATCATATAAATAAACGAAACAAACGCATAATGAAGGAGGTGACAACATTAGCCAAATTTATTATCGTTTTTATATACAAGTAAATTTGGTTTCATCCATGGAACAGCCAGCCCCGAATATAAAGTATCCACCGCAAAAAGTACTGCATCCTAAAAAGATATTCTTGCCAAAAGCAGGACATCGAGATCAGCTATCTTTTAAAAAACGAGAAAAAAGAAAAACATCAGCAACTTTGCGACTAAGTGGTCGTAGCTAAGTTGTCGAATGGCAATAGAGCCTTGGTCCTGGGTTTAAATACCACAAGAACCGAATAACTCATTACAAGAAAATAGTTCCCAGCTCTAATATTAACTCCTAAGGTAACCGTTACTTATATAAAAACGCGATACAAATTGAACACCGAATAGTCAAGACAGCCTGAGCGCGGCACCCAAACCCAAAGGCACCGGGATCGAACCTCAAATGTACAAACCAATTTTTAAAAATTTTATATGGAAACGAAAAGAAATATATTTGTGTTGACTTTATTACTGGGTTTTTGCGATATTCCGAACTGTTCCTTTGGTTTCATTCAAAGAGCGATAACTCATTTTTGTATTAAAATCACAACCCCCCCCCCCCCCCCCCCATTTTTACTCAACATGTGAATAATTGTACGCCAAAGAATCAGTCTTTCAGTAAATGTAATTTGATCTAGGGTTATTAAACGATAAATCGACAGTTCTTTTAATTCTAAACTGATCTTACTTCTATCCTCAACATAAATATGCATATACTATTTACCCGCTATTATTCTCAAAATTCGTAAGTCTACCTTTTTTATAAGGAGATCATGAATTTGAACGTTGGTTAAAAAACTTAAAGTATCATCATGTCAAATGTCTAGTCTCTCTTTCTTCTGTAATTTCCCGTACATTGTATACACATTTGGGCTAAAAACGAAAACCTCACCATGTTTAGCATATGAATTCTCAGTATACATGTATTTAAAGAAGAGCTACAACTAATTCTAATGCTTAAGTAGCTTACTCCAAATCAAGGAGACTCCAAATTAGCTTACCTGGTACTCTCATTTTATATTTATATGTATTTGGTAGAAACACATATAACGGGTTGAATCATCGAGTTCAATCTTAGTACACCGCAGATTAACGTCAGACTCCAAGTTATTGTGTCTCTCAAGGTTAACGTAAAATTAAATTTATTTGCATTTCATTAATAGATTTTGGTCATCTGATGTGTCAAATAAATGCAAAGTACTAGTATCTTTATCTATCTATTAAGTCAAATTTACAACAAGGCAATCTTTTATATGCAAAAAGATTTATTTTCAAAAATAAGATTGAATCAAAATAATTTCACATCATTTCTCAATACGCTCTAAGTATAAAAACAGACGGTTGTAGTATAAATTAAAAAACACTTCGCAAAGTGATTATTGTTCAAACTCTTTGATATACGAGTAAATCTATAATAAACATGGGGAAAGGCATATATAAGCTGTGGAAATAGTATGAATTCATCACTAAATAAATTAAAATCTGTTCAAATTAAGTTATGAAAACGTTCTGAAAGACTGTGGGTGATCAGTTCATGAAGCTTCAGTCCTTCCAGAGGCTGTTGACTCCATGGTCAAACTCTGGAGAAAGGAAGAACAGTGGATCCATGGCAAAATCGTCACCGGAAGTCAGGAAGATATCGGACTCAAAGGTGTCCTTGAAGAGTTGGTCAATGATACTCTCGGGAAACATGTCGGAGGACTCTCCTCGCAGGATTTTGAGGGCGTCATTCACGAAGTCATCATGATCTTGGCTATTTTCTGACCAAATCTGTGGAAAGAAAAACATGAAAGTATTATACAATTTATATAAGTACGTTAAGTCAATTCACAAAAAAATTCATTGAATCCTTATATGAAATATGAAATTTAAAAGCCAATAACAACATTAAAACTTATGTACCTTTTTGTCAGCCTTTGGCTCTTGTTTAAGAACGGAAGTGACGTCTGTGGTCTCTCCATCGACCTTCTGACGTTTCATGGATGAGACGCGACTACACATTTTCCTTTTTCTTTTTCTACATTTATCAGGACTATCCTGGTTTTGTATCTCTGTATCGTTACCAACAGCTTCTGTAGTTTGTTTCTCCTGAAAATATGCAATATTTAAAAAAAATCACATCATGTTCCAATGTTAAAAAGAAAAAAGAATAATACTATATCAGCAAGATAAATTTTGAACAATAATCTTGAAATAATGAATTATAGCACTATAAGTGTGCTTTTTGTCTCCAAGGAACATCTTTTTCATCATTTTTAAATATCAAAAATTGTGATAAAAGATTATCATATATACAATGAATGCATTCAATAAGAAGGGCAATTACAGTTAATCATTCCCGTCAAACTATCGTCCCTGTGATTATGTACCTCGTCAACTTGCTGTGTAGTAGAAGGAGTCTCTGCAAGAAGTTCTCCCATAATCTGACGCAGGTCAGCCTCTATCTGCTCTCGGGTAATCTTTTGGTTGTAAAGGTTTTCAACCTCCGGTCTTTGATTAACAGTATCTTGAGCAACTTCAACAAACTGTGAAGCGTGTTCAAACTGAAAACCAACATGAAACAACATTTAAGAAACGGAAGCAGATAAACATGAGTTGAAAATCTTAATTGACATTGTCTTTTGGAATTTGCGTACCATCTCAGCATCTCTAGTCCTGCTTCCATTGACCAGTAACGACTCGGAGTCTGTCTGTGTGTCAGTAAATTGCTCCTGTACAGGGATCCGTTTTAGGTTTTGCTCAGTCTCTGTAGGGAAGGTTTGTGGAATTATGGTCCACGGTTGCTGTAAGCAAAACAATAAAAAACAAAAATATAATTTGATTGGAATTTTTAGATGGATAAATGTATCTAGTACATGAAGAATTCACAATTTTTAGACACATCCTGACATTTTAGAAGACTTACGTGATGATGGAACAAAGCATCCTGCTGATATTGAGCTGATACGTCATTGGTTGGTACACGTTGTACAGGAGTCTCCAATGTCTGGGATCTTTTACAGTCCAGACCACCACTAAGGACATCCGTGGGAGGACTCTGTAGGTATATAGGTCGTCCCTGTGTAACCTGAGGAGCACTGGTTCCCCGAGGGCTCATAATGATCTCATCCAGCGAGTTATTGTTTCCCCGGGGAATATAGTTGAATTTTTGTGATCCATGAGAAACAGAAACACTCCTTTCTTTTGGTCCATAGCTGAGTTCGTGTGTACTTTGCATGACACTGTTTCCATTTGGAATATAGATGACATCGTTTTGAGTTTCCTCCATGATGAAGATGACATCTTCTTGTGCTTTTTGTGGGACACTGATTTCATGGGGGATAAAACAGACCTTATCTTCTGTTCCCTCTTCGATGAGAATTATTTCTTTCTGTGTCCCCTTGGGAACATTAACTCCCTTGGAAAAACTGGGAGGATGTCTTTGTGTTTCTTTGATGGCTCCTCTCTGTGTTCCTTGGGAAACATTTGTAGGCACTGAAAAGACTTGTTTTGTTGCTTGATTTCCCACTCCAAAGGCAGGAGACATTGGTGCATAGTTCAACTCTGCAACTGTTGTTGTCGGTCTCTGTCAAAGTGTAAAAGACTCTTAGTGATTTAAATTTATATCTAAGTGGACTTAATTTTCTCTGAGTATTGTCTTAGGGTGTATGTGAATTGATACCTGTTAGGTTGTGTCTGTGTATTGATACCTGTAGGGTTGTGTCTTTGTATTGATACCTGGTGTGTTGTGTCTGTGTATTGATACCTGGTGTGTTGTGTCTGTGTATTGATACCTGGTGTGTTGTGTCTGTGGATTGATACCTGTTGTGTTGTGTCTGTGTATTGATACCTGTAGGGTTGTGTCTGTGGATTGATACATGTTGTGTTGTGTCTGTGTATTGATACCTGTAGGGTTGTGTCTGTGTATTGATACCTATTGTGTTGTGTCTATGTATTGATACCTGGTGTGTTGTGTCTTTGTATTGATATCTGTTGTGTTGTGTCTTTGTATTGATACCTGTTGTGTTGTGTCTTTGTATTGATACCTGTTAGGTTGTGTCTTTGTATTGATACCTGTTGTGTTGTGTCTGTGTATTGATACCTGTTGTGTTGTATTTGTGTATTGATACCTGTTGTGTTGTGTCTTTGTATTGATACCTGTTGTGTTGTGTCTTTGTATTGATACCTGTTGTGTTGTGTCTTTGTATTGATATCTGTTGTGTTGTGTCTTTGTATTGATATCTGTTGTGTTGTGTCTTTGTATTGATACCTGTTGTGTTGTGTCTTTGTATTGATACCTGTTGTGTTGTGTCTTTGTATTGATACCTGGTGTGTTGTGTCTTTGTATTGATACCTGTTGTGTTGTGTCTGTGTATTGATACCTGTTGTGTTGTGTCTGTGTATTGATACCTGGTGTGTTGTGTCTTTGTATTGATACCTGTTGGGTTGTGTCTGTGTATTGATACCTGTTGTGTTGTGTCTTTGTATTGATACCTGTTGTGTTGTGTCTGTGTATTGATATCTGTTGTGTTGTGTCTGTGTATTGATACCTGGTGTGTTGTGTCTGTGTATTGATACCTGTTGGGTTGTGTCTGTGTATTGATACCTGGTGTGTTGTGTCTGTGTATTGATACCTGTTGGGTTGTGTCTGTGTATTGATACCTGTTGTGTTGTGTCTGTGTATTGATACCTGTTGTGTTGTGTCTTTGTATTGATACCTGGTGTGTTGTGTCTTTGTATTGATACCTGTTGGGTTGTGTCTGTGTATTGATACCTGTTGTGTTGTGTCTGTGTATTGATACCTGTTGTGTTGTGTCTTTGTATTGATATCTGTTGTGTTGTGTCTTTGTATTGATACCTGTTGTGTTGTGTCTTTGTATTGATACCTGGTGTGTTGTGTCTGTGTATTGATACCTGGTGTGTTGTGTCTGTGGATTGATACCTGGTGTGTTGTGTCTGTGTATTGATACCTGGTGTGTTGTGTCTTTGTATTGATACCTGTTGTGTTGTGTCTTTGTATTGATACCTGTTGTGTTGTGTCTTTGTATTGATACCTGTTGGGTTGTGTCTGTGTATTAATACCTGTTGTGTTGTGTCTTTGTATTGATACCTGTTGTGTTGTGTCTTTGTATTGATACCTGTTGTGTTGTGTCTTTGTATTGATACCTGGTGTGTTGTGTCTTTGTATTGATACCTGGTGTGTTGTGTCTGTGGATTGATACATGTTGTGTTGTGTCTGTGTATTGATACCTGTTGTGTTGTGTCTGTGTATTGATACCTATTGTGTTGTGTCTGTGTATTGATACCTGTTGTGTTGTGTCTGTGTATTGATACCTATTGTGTTGTGTCTGTGTATTGATACCTGTTGTGTTGTGTCTTTGTATTGATACCTGTTGAGTTGTGTCTTTGTATTGATACCTGTTGTGTTGTGTCTGTGTATTGATACCTGGTGTGTTGTGTCTGTGTATTGATACCTGTTGGGTTGTGTCTTTGTATTGATACCTGTTGTGTTGTGTCTTTGTATTGATACCTGGTGTGTTGTGTCTTTGTATTGATACCTGGTGTGTTGTGTCTGTGGATTGATACATGTTGGGTTGTGTCTGTGTATTAATACCTGTTGTGTTGTGTCTTTGTATTGATACCTGTTGTGTTGTGTCTTTGTATTGATACCTGTTGTGTTGTGTCTTTGTATTGATACCTGTTGTGTTGTGTCTTTGTATTGATACCTGTTGGGTTGTGTCTTTGTATTGATACCTGTTGGGTTGTGTCTGTGTATTGATACCTGGTGTGTTGTGTCTTTGTATTGATACCTGTTGTGTTGTGTCTGTGTATTGATACCTGTTGGGTTGTGTCTGTGTATTGATACCTATTGTGTTGTGTCTGTGTATTGATACCTGTTGTGTTGTGTCTGTGTATTGATACCTGTTGTGTTGTGTCTGTGTATTGATACCTTTTGGGTTGTGTCTGTGTATTAATACCTGGTGTGTTGTGTCTGTGTATTGATACCTGGTGTGTTGTGTCTGTGTTTTGATACCTGTTGTGTTGTGTCTGTGTATTGATACCTGTTGTGTTGTGTCTGTGTATTGATACCTGGTGTGTTGTGTCTGTGTATTGATACCTGTTGTGTTGTGTCTGTGTATTGATACCAATTGTGTTGTGTCTGTGTATTGATACCTGTTGTGTTGTATGTGTGTATTGATACCTGTTGTGTTGTGTCTGTGGATTGATACCTGGTGTTTTGTCTGTGTATTGATACCTGGTGTGTTGTGTCTGTGGATTGATACCTGTTGTGTTGTGTCTGTGGATTGATACCTGTTGTGTTGTGTCTGTGTATTGATACCTGTTAGATTGTGTCTTTGTATTGATACCTGGTGTGTTGTGTTTGTGTATTGATACCTGGTGTGTTGTGTCTGTGTATTGATACCTGTTGTGTTGTGTTTGTTTATTGATACCTGTTGTGTTGTGTCTGTGTATTGATACCTGTTGGGTAGGTCTCTTCTCTGGCTGAGACCACTTCGTGCCATTGGAGTTGATTAGCTTGCGGTGGTAAGGAAGCACGGTAGATGATATGAACTTTTGAATCTGTTCATCACTCAACAGATTACTTGTCTGAAATTCAGCAAAAGTATTTGATATCAAAAGCCTAAGAAAAAAATAAGCCCTCAATAATGACCGGTTCCTTGAAATTTAGGGACTTAGAAAGTTTGATGACATGATACTCTTAATATCACCGTTTTATTTCATATTTAATTTGTTTAAAAACTTGTACACATATACGTTAATTACCTCGCATGTTGCCCCTCTGTCCAAAGTACGAATGAACCCAGTTTTCTGTAACACTGTCTGATCAGTGAATGGGTGAAGCCGCTTTATAGCGGGCTCAGCCTGAAGAATAATGATAAAAAATGTTTGAATATTACCCATATTTTAACGACAATATTTCAGAATTCCAAAACATTTTCAAAAGAGAAAGAGATGAAATGAAAGAAGTGTGCAGAGATATTCTAGAATAACAGAAATGACATACGTGTGAAAGAACGAGTGATGAGGATAGAGAGAGGAGAAAGAATATCCATTGTGACTTTATTTTTACTTACATCCTAAACCAATATTTTTTAATATTTAAAATAATCTGAGACCTCCATGAATCTCCCGCAGGAGTAGGGCGTGGTTCTGAAACCCATGCCCAGCATCTGATAGCTACTAGGGACAAGTTCTGGTGGTAGATACTGTCCATCCTCTCTCTTCTGAAATGGAAAAAATGTGTCATATTAGCGGGATGGTGGTTTCTTTTACCTATAAACGGTACTGTTATATTCCTTTTGTCAAAAAGTTATTTATTTTTCCCAATTTTGGGATCAATTTGAGATTCCAAATTCGTAGGGATACCACTAAGCCTACCGCCCCCTCCGCTTTCCGCTCTCTTTTTCTGATTTTGTATTTTTGTGTTTTGTAGTTTTTATTTGGAGATAATTCACCTGTCTTGTTATAATATTGGTAACAAACACACTCTAAAACGTATCAAAGATATAAAAAGAATTGATTGATAGGCTTATATATAAGGCCTAACGTTATCTTTGAAAAGAGAATAGGGCCTATAGTTCATAAGTTTTATAAAGTTCTTAAGATTCTGAATAAAAAATCGATGTAAAAAATACATGTAATATATGCATTGTTAACGATTAAGATTTATGATAAGAATATTAAGTGAATGCATTTATTATCTTGACATCGATCAAAGGATTTTTTCTGCCAAACCGATTGTTTCTTATATAGCCGAAGATTTTTAAATAACAACTTTTCACCATAACAACAAAACATGAAATTTTTTGCCGCAATAAAATGAATAAATATGAGCAATACCCTCTTAGAAGTATAGTCGTTCATTTCTGCAACTTTCTTGGGTCTTGTGATACACTAATTTTCAGAAAAATCTCGCTTAGCGAAATGCACGTCTTGCCTCAACATCTGATGCTGAAACACTGGTGATGTAATCAAAACACAACGTAAGCCTTAGCGATCATGACGTCATCATATGAATATTAACCAATGAATATCGAGAGTCTAAAATACAATTCTAATTTTGGAAATAGGATTCCCCAGAGGAAATTCCACCTTCCTTAAAAGGCTTGAATTCACTTAATATTCTCATTAAATGTACAACATTAGGTAACACAGTCAATATAAGATATTCTGCACCTAATATTATTTCGTGTATTTTAAGTCATATTCTTCAACATTTTTAAATATATCAATATAGAATTTCTTAAAGCAAAATCACGTCTATAAAAACAACTGTATCAAGAGGCATATTTAAGTGCATGATCGGGTCCCATTTAAATGAGAGAGAGAGAAAAAACACATAAAATGAATACTGTCTATCTGATTATTTTGTAATTCAACATGCATTTCTGCATTTTCTAACATCCTTAACGTTATACTTATCTCGTACATTCTAAAAAAAAATAATGATAATAATAAAGAAGTCTACTATTATTTTTTAAACTTACAAAGAAATTTACTTAGAAAATGTTGGAAGAAAATTTGATTAATGACATTTTTCCAAAGTCAAGTTTATTGGGCGAGATGGGGGTATGCATGTTTGAAAAATAAGCGTGCTGACCCCTGCATTTTTTTTAGCTTTCCATAATTAACCAACCAAAAAATTGCTGGGACCGCACATATTAGAATGAAAAAAAATCAAAGAGTTATCGCTCTTTCATTATCTCGAAAGACAAATAAAATAATTTTTAAGAAATTGTGTTTTGAATTTGCAAATTTATTCGTAACCATACCACAAGACCTTTATTTATTTATTATTATTTTTTATTTTTATCTATTTTTGCATATCAAAATTTTTTATAACTTGGTGAACGTTTTGACATGAGTTGTCTTTCTTTTGATATACTGCTTTCTTTTGGTTGCACAAACAAAAGGGGGGGGGGAGAAATTTTTAAAACTATGCATGTTCTAAAAAAGAGAATTGATTTATTTAATTTCATAAGTCAGTGGTGGATAACTTTACTACGGCATGGCAGAATACACATAATTCATTTGAAACTCGCACAAAAACATATACTCGCTGTATCAGTAGGAAAATAATTGAATGACGACAAACAAATGAACAAACAGGGAGACTGACAAAAAAAAAAGGATCACTATATATGGTGAGCCGTGTGTAATCGTGATAACTATAAGAACTAGACAAGGTTTTTTTTTTTTTGCAGTGATTGGGGTGGGGGTCCTGATGTTGTTATTATTACAGTAGCGGCAATCACTTAGCTGTATAAATGTTATTTTCATTGAAATAGGCGCAATTCAGCAGCTCACGTGTCTGAATTTCACGTGTGAAACGGGAACGCACATTGTGTTTACATAAAATGTTTATAGACCTTGGAAATTAACACTCATATAAATATACATGAATATTAGTCTACATGCAGTTTTGTGTTAATCAAAGCAATTAAATTTCAATGCGATTTAGGCTGACACCGCATTCTAGTACTGAAACAAACAAAACAAACACTAATACACCCCCCACCAAAACAATCAAACAAAACCCCCAAAACAGATACTAGTAAACATAACCAAATATAGGACGCTGAATTCTTGGACTTTATTTTTCAGGAATAAAAGTATGCGCCCTATAAAGATGTTTTTTTCTTTCTTTGGCCTGAAATGTAAACTTGGAATAAGATGTGATTTGCTGATTCATAGGTGATATTTCATTTATGTTTAAAATACAATTATAAGATGTTTAACAAATCATTTAATAATATTAATGTTGTCAATTTAACCAGACACGTCACGCATGATATTTAATTAAACTTAATAAGGATATTGTTTATTTGTTTTTACTCTTCTTGAGGTTTCATTTCTACGTGTGTAGATGCATGTACTGCCTCAACAACCCATGTGGTCCGGACCGGATTGGACGGATCAGGACAATCCGGATTTGATGAAGAGTAATCATAGATGTATATATGACTTCCTTGATGCAGGACAAGTCCTAACACACATAATATCTGCACGGGTATATACATGTAATTATCGGTCTTCTGACGCAACACCATCTATACACATGACGCAGATAGATAAACCTGTGAATTCAAAACGACCCCCAAAGTCACCCGATAATTGGAGTGATGCAAAAGGGCATGTACATATTGTGAAAACAGCGGTTAAATACGTAGTTATTCGACATGGAATTCGGTCCCCCCCCCCTTTATTCATCTAGCTGTGACAAGTATATAGCACAGGTGCGTGCAATTTGAGAACAGTAAAAGGTTAACATATATAAAAAAAAGTTTCCTTTCTTTAGAAACCTTTGAAATGATATTTGAAATTCGAGGTTTTTTTTTAATTAAGCCGTGAATTAATGGAAATTAGTCATCAATACTTCTTGACACGGGGTAATTAACTTCAAACAAACCCACTTTTTTCATATTACATTTCAAGCTTGAAGTATTATGATTTTTAAACGCTTTCTCACTCGAATTTGATCTCTTATTTAACTTTTCTTTTTTTTTAAAAAAAAAAAGGTCACACCCCAATTCTGAAATCCTGGACAGAGTCAATCTTGTAGCTATATATATATATATATATAGTTTGGAATGCAAGTGGAATGCAACAATCTCCTCAGTGAGAGACAAACTGGGGAGGGGTGGGGAGGCAAAAACTGATAGTGCCGCAACAAAATTAAAAAATCATATATAATTAAGTCAGCGACCTTATCAAACATGAAAAATATCGATGATATTAATATATTAACTATTTCATTACTGAAAATAAAATGCAATTTTGACGAAGCCGGAAAAGCACTGGGTTCGATCAGGTACGAAGGTAATCTGTTTTAAAATATTTTGAAAATGTTTATCTATTTGTTTAGAAGTTAACCCCATAGTGTGTATTCATTCATTCATCTTAATATAGTGCTAAAAATTATTTTTATTTTCGCCTTAAGGTATCCACTTTTCTTTTTCGAATTGTCTTTATTGAATTTCGTTGAAACACCTGTCGCTAATGCGCTAAAAGATTTACCCGGCTCGTACCATGATCCAGAAACCACGAAAATGTACCTGAATTACTTTCCCATGTATATATACCTTGATTTTTACATATACATATCTAAACAAGAGAAAGAAAAAAAATTGCACTTGATGATACCATAACCATTAAAATTCCTAAAAGAAACTTTCTTGATGACTGCATTGAAATATTTGTCGGGTGTATGAAAATGGTATTAATGAACAACGAAACAGGTATTAAATTGCTGGTCCTTTCTAACATGGCCTGTTAATGACTCAATCAGCGAAAAGCATTTCCGCGGTTTTCATACTTTCTTTAATGGAAAATCACACGCTAACACGTCGAGGAAAAAATGATCCTAATTTTTTGGTAGATTTTTTTTTCAGTGTAACATATTCACATCAACTCTCAGTTCAATAAACATTTCAATGATTAAATTCAAAACAAAAATCTTAAATTAGAGACAACTTTTTAGAAATAAAATGTAACGATAATAGATCTATACATAAAAAGAACGCCCCAAGCAGAATAGCAAAATCTCTCTCTCTCTCTCTCTCTCTCTCTCTCTCTCTCTCTCTCTCTCTCTCTCTCTCTCTCTCTCTCTCTCTCTCTCTCTTTTAAAAACATAAAAGAACGAAATTTAGTTCTAAATTTTAGCTTTCATAGCCAAGTTCAAACTGCGAGAAAGAAATAACATTCAAATCAAAAATTTCAATTACATGACAATACACACATGAAGATATATCAAAAAATAAATTTAGACAAACACTGCACTTAGAAACCGTTTGAGCTAACTTTTCTTTCGCTGTGTGTATACTCATCATTTTTGAGCAACTTGGAATTTTGAGGATTTGAAGATGAATAAAAAGCCATCGACCAGTGTAAAAAAAAAAGGACGATGTCAAAAAGTCAGAATTAAAAATAAACACTAATTTAAAGGAAAACTAATGAGACCCCCGCACTCCTGAAATCGTATTTACCCGAGGAATTTGTGCAATCATTCTCAAGTATAGTATTGCTTTTTGTATAAAGTGCATAGAACAATGACTGCCGCCAAAAAATTGTTTTTAATACCCGTATACCCGGGGTATGATCTGACACGAACTAGGCTTATTCAGATAATTAAAAACAGGCACTCGTTATGTTGCAGGCAGATTAAAGGGGGACGAGGGGAAGAAAAGGCCACCGGAATGTAAATATTTATTTCTCAGAGCTGATTTATTTTTGCATTTTTGCTCCACAAATTAATTATCGTTAGCAAGTTAAGTACAGTGTCTCAATCTATTTCAGTAGCAGTAAGGAGATATTATAAGACATTTCTCTGTATTGTAACTCCGTAAGGAAATTATTCACTGATGATCGAGAACCCTCGACATTTAGACCCTAGTTTGCTATTTGTTCGCTATTTATAAATATTAAACTTATCAAACCATAAGGACACCCCTCACCCAATGAACACCCCCCCCCCCGGTTCGAACCGGCAACGACCAAGCAGCGCATTGGCCTTACACCTCTCGCTGTTATAAACGCGGTATTTCAAATATTCAACTTTTATACGCGGCTGACTATACATTTTTTGTCACTATTAACCGATTTTGATAAGGTGTACATGAATATTGCTCTTGCAAAGGACCTATATACAGGAAGGTTTAAAAAAATATGCTAAGATGACTTTTATCGCTTTAAAATGTATTTGCAATTGCATGCACAAACAGAAAACTGAAAATTAAAAGTTCCATGTGATGTGTCATTTATGTCAGTTCTAAGAAAATGTGCTAGAAAACAATTTAGTACAAAAGTAGAAAAATTCGAAATTTCTCGTGACATATCAATTTCTCATAATTATCTATAAATATCAAACTTGATCGAGCATTGTGAATATTTTAACAAAATAACGGTACATAAAATGAATATATGTACTTTGAATATCACGAAAACAATGAAATGCATGTGAATACGAGTAAACTTGATGTAAAAAACAAATACGTGTGGCGGGGATTTGAAGGGCATATATCGGCCAATATGTTCAAACCTAAAGAAACTACACGAAAAAATTACATTAATATCAATAGTTATGCCTGACCCCCCCCCCCCCCGTTTTTACCATTTACACGAGCCGGAGACCGACAAAAGTTTAATTTTAGGGAGAATCTGGGAGATAAGGGGTAAAAAAAAATTCTGATTTTTAAAATGTTTTGGATTTTATACTACAAGGTTATTACACTGCATGTTGGATCCTAGCAGAGGCCTCGTAATTGAGAGAGAGAGAGAGAGAGAAAGAGAGAGAGAGAGAGAGAGAGAGAGAGAGAGAGAGAGAGAGAGAGAGAGAGAGAGAGAGCACTGATCACCGAAGGATATAAAACGCATGCTGTACTTGACATGGGCCACACATTATAAATATATTTACTATGATTTAGTCTAAAACCATTTTAGTTTTGCCTTGAAAAAAAAAATGACACATCAATGAATATAACTCATCACGTGATTGACGTTTATCTTTCTACAGTCGGCAAGCAGCAAACCATAGACGGTAACATGGCGGCCGAGAAGTATTGTTCTTTATATTTCTGCCTACAATCTATAAACATTAGGAAAAGAAAAATTATTTGACTTGTGACCTTTCTTACTCATGTTGTATATTTTATTTGTTAAAATAAATGATGTAAGAAGGACAATAATTATTTTATATATACATGTATATATATCAAATATCAAAGTTTCAAGATTCTGGTCCCTTAAGATTCCTTATAACATATTGTCATTTCAGAGAGCTTTTTCTTTTTGATCCTCGGAAAATGGATGGAATACTGATATCTGCAAAGTGGTAGAAACCGGTTATTACATGTATGAGGACTGCATGCAGTCCTCATTATCAACATATCGAAATAACAACCCAATAATTTGTTTGTAACAGCCCTAAACCTGACAAACTTGATAGTCATGTTAGGATAATTACATAACGATGGGGTATTTCCGAACATTAGAACATTCTCTGGCTATCTATATCCAAAAACATCAAACATAAATGACTTGCAGATTTCGACTTGCTATACATACTCAAAGACAATGTTTATCTAATCGTGTACTGTATTTGGCGGCCATTATTCACGGTTAAATTACATCAGTTTCTGATAGTCCATTCGATAGAACATTTCAATGGCATGAGGCCGCTGGTAGCAGTGAAGAGACATTCGGTAATATATTTAATTGCTGTGCAAATATGTACATATCCCAAAATCTGCTGCTCAGGGGCAGAGATAGCTATTAAAGTATATACCAACCACACGAGCATTTTAATTACAAATCAATCCATTTTTTATCTGCGGGGTTGTGTCCTTGAGTATATAATGCATTTTCTCTGTGACCTATGTTATCTTGTTTCTTTCTTTGAAATAAAAAAAATGAAAGAAATGATAGGTCATACTCCGTATGAAAAAAAAATCTGAACTGCTTATCATGACATCATTTTCTGTCTTAAGCGATGATAAAAACTCTTGATGGGTTGTCTCGTTAAAAACATATTTCACTTGTCCCGACGTTCATGCGAAGCTTTTAGGTTTTATTTCTGATCGAGGTTTTTATCAAAGAAAACAAATAACGCTTCATAGATTATAGGTCGTTTCTTGACCCTTGTACGATACGATGACCTTTGGTCTACAGTAGGAAAGTGGTACCATATAGTGGTCAGTCATAGTTTACGGGACCCCAGAGACTTGAATGAGTATCACTGACCTAGAGAGAGAGAGAGAGAGAGAGAGAGAGATTTCTAGTTTAGTGATGAAACAGCACGTTATAATGTCCGAAGGAGTCTTTTATATTCCCTTTTTGTTTCATTCATATTTTAAAAACAGTGTATCTCAGAGAGAGAGAGAGAGAGAGAGAGAGAGAGAGAGAGAGAGATTTTTTGATGTTATCTTAGGTCATCCCTTACTCGCATGATACTGGCGTTCAAAATATAGTTTATCTTCTTTTTTATCTGGACATTAAAATGTACGTTCCTTTTATAAGTTCAACGGCGAAAGTTGTACAAGTACATTTTTAAGCATAAATGAGATCAAGCAAACACATAGAAAAATAACTGTGTTAATTGTATAACTCCCCCTGAGTCTATTCGGTTCAGAACCTTTGTAAGACGATGTGTAAACAACAACAGATTTTAAATATATCTCTAATAAATTAAAACCATTTCAATAGTTGCGAGAGTCAATTTCGCACTTAATATTATTAAAATATAGAAATCAGTTAACTCTTGTCATCAGAAAATTAAAAAAGAAAATTGTGTCAAAAAACTTTTTAAAAATCAATTTAATGACCATATTAACATTTCTTATCGCTACCTGCATTTCCTGGTGGCGTATGTTCAATAACTTTTGAAGTCAATAAATAAACGTACCCATTACCCAGCTGTGTGTGTTCACCATTCTGTTACATCTTCTCTTGATCAATTATGTGATTACTATGTTCTAGTATATTGCGTCGTTTTTTAAACTTCGATTAGATTTTTTTCTTTTAACTTTCGTGTAATTATGCTTAAATAAACAAACAAATCCAAAATAAGAGGCCATTAGGCCCCGTCGCTGAACCGGGTAACAGTTTTTGAGTGCATCTTTGTATCCTGTTTTAAAAAAGTTCCGTCAAGATTATTTGTGCGCATTATAGTTGATAAAAAGTTTTCTGTGTTTTTTTTTAAATAAATATAAATGCCTTTTAAAAATATTCTGTGTTTTACCGCTAGTAAACCCTTACCTTGTTGATGCAAAAAAAGTTAAAAACCAATGTTGACACTCAATGCAACACAATCAGTGAATATGATGAGAAGTGATTTCATAGATATCAAAGTGTTTGATACATAATCATTAGTTAAGTTAAAATAATTCCTCCGCAATTATAGCAACAATATTTGAGAGAATATATATATTTTTTAAATTTGTAAACTTTTGTTCAAGGCCCCAAATAAGAGTGAATCAAAACCATTTACTTTTCCTTTCTCTAACAAAGTAGAGACCACTGCGTGCATAGTCAATAAGTTTTTATTATATTTTAGTACATGTACAATGATCTTACAATAAAGCAGTCTGTATATATCTTAGTTAAGAAATGTAATAAAATATTTCTATAATATTGCGCTATTAAATTCGTTATGATGGACCCAGATATATTAAATAACTAATGATTTAAAATGAGTTTTTCGTGGTTTAATTAACCTGGATAAAGAAAGTTGGTCATACGGTTGTCGACTTGGTATTTTTGTGATTCATAATTTGGTTTTCATTCACTCCCTCCATTAAAATTACTAAACTATTTTCTCTTCTTCAACGCAATACATCCGATGAGGCAAAATGCCAAATGGTTGAATTAGAAAAGTTGGTCATTTGGTGTTAAACCCCCCCCCCCCCCCCACACACACACACACATAAATACCAAATACATGTAGAAAAGAAAGTTGTTTATTTGGTGTACGAAATAAAAAAACAAAACAAAACAAAAATACAGGGGGAAAAAACAAAACAAAAACGAAGACCACCAAAAATACCAAAAAAATAGAAAGAATACTATGTCGTATTTATTCTGCATTTATTCTGCGAAAATTGTTGTTTTATTTTCAGTGCTAATGTCTGGGTAAAATAGAAGTAAGAGCTCTCGGTTGTCGAGAATTTGAAGTTTACAGACGCCAACAGACGAACAGTTGTCGTAAAAAGGGTGACCGAAAAAACCCGTTTTTAAACATGTACAATCCAGGTAAGCTAAAAAAGAAAAAAAAAGATATTAAGTTCTCTTTTTTAAGATTTAATTGCAGGTTCTACAGTTTAAGTTTGAACCATTTTGTTGTGCAAAAATACGTAGATGGACGAGTAATTTCTAATAACATATTAATCGTAGGACAGAAACAACAACAATCGATTTTCTTTGAGATTTTGATTTATACGTGTCGTTAGATATCTAATATTAGTAACTGATGGGCAAATGTAAACGAACTTTAATTCTTAAATAAAGTGTCGTTTGAATTGTTGTAATTTCTAGTTTGAGTTTTAAAATTTAATTCATGTATATTCAACAGACTTACTTGTACAACATATCTGTATGACGTCATTATTTGTGGTGGGGGGGGGGGGGGGGGGGGGTAGACTGAAGATTAAGCATAGGTTGTAAATATCGTAGGTACATGTCCATAACTCTACCGTACTTTTCTGGCATCCCTTTCAAATCAAGTTCAATTTTGCAAACGAAGTCTGATTGCGAGAGAGGGAGAAAAAAAAGTTAGATAAATTTCCCTCGGGAAAGACAATTGATTATTTTCCAGACAAAATTAGTACAGGGGAACAGTTAGAATCGATAGCGTACGGATTAGGTACACGATTTCTGGATCCGTCATTGCATTCAAAATAGATTCCTAATACCTTGCGTAGGTAAGAACAATTGGGTAGGACTGAGTAAGTTTATACAACAACGGATCGACTGATCGCTGCGTTGGTATTCATTAAAACTGTCCAGGCAATGCATCAATCGTAAACCTGAAGAAAACACTTGAATAAAAATAAAAATCGAATCCGACTTATCATCAGTAAGCTCCACAAACGCAATCTGATTACTCCGGGATATCGAGGATGCGACGTTAAGTGTCCGTTATATCAAGGAGTATCCGCTCTTTCCGTTCCTTCGCCAGTAACGCGATGCATTGATCAATTCTCGTTTGATTAGGCGCAGCAAATCATGCTGATCAAATCCAGAGTAGCTTCGTGAGGTGTTTCCATGTCCAGCGTAAGCATGCATGCCCTTTTACCAAGGACGAGCGTCCTTTCGATTTTAAGATTGGAAACAAAACTTGCTGAAAAACGGTGTTGCCATTATAAAAGTTGTAATTTCAAACGCTTTAAGACTAAGAATACGGAATTCAGCATCCTTTTCAGTTAAGGTTGTAATTTTGCACAAAACTTATCGAAATCAATATACTGAGGAAATCAATCAAATTAGTCAATAGTCTATTAATAATATTATTCATAATAAACAGATTGAAAGAACTTTATTTTTGTATATTACGTCAGATTTTCAAATATAATACATCCAACATGACATATGACAGATAATTATGCCGCTGTTATGAATATAGAGTACGGTATTTTAGTTTTTGTAAACAGAACACTAGATGACTGTTGCCAACAGGGATTTATTATCCCAGCTTATATTCTGGTTTTCAAATTACATTGGTCTTCTGCTATCGACAGAGATAAAGATGTGCATTTGCATTACACTTCTATCTCGGAAAAAAGTCATTAACTCTTCTCGTATTAATATAAACATTAATAATATATACTTTTTAACACTTATGCCAGTCGTTAAAAATTATTTTAAATTCTTTGTTTCTTACACGACTGTAATTATTTGACCACAATCAATTACTTTCCACGACGAAAATTACATAATTCGGACATTAAAATTCAGAAGAAAATGTATTAAAAATGTTCTCATAAACTAGATATACGAGAAAGAGAATTTGATTAAGTTATGATCGCGGACGAAGTATTACAGAAAACCATTAGATCTAGCAGACGGCAAAATGAGACTTAGTAATATTACGTCAAAATGGCGTCTGCTGCCAGAAAACGCATAGCAGACAGCGCTCTGGTTTCTGATGCTGATCTGACACACGGCGTTAACTATAGAATTCCCTTGTATATGTCAACAAGAATTCCACGCATCTAGCCAGCAACAGGAAAGAAAGGGATCCACTTTCTGGGATGCGTTCAGAAAACAACAGACAAGATGAAGATGATAAAAAATAATTACACATTTTATTAAAACAGTCAACAGTTTGTACAAAACTTCCTTCATTTTTATTGCAAAGAAGTGTCAATCATTGTGAAAAAAAAATCGAATGCAAACAATCATTTTTTTTCACTTTGTACTATGTTTTTTGCATAAACTGCACGTGAATTTTAATAAAAAAAATCAAGAGACATTATTTATAGTTTCTGGGGAGCAAATTTGAACAAAACGGAGAAATGAAAGACAGCGTTTTTCCTATTATATAATAACAACACGACCCCTAGGTCATCAACAAAAAGTTATAACAAAAACCGTTCAAGGCTGATTTCTGCCTGTCTGCTTTTCTCCTGCAATTTTACACATGATAACATTGAAGACACTGATTTCACAGGAGAGCTGATCCCCACAATACTTAAAGAATTTAAATCTTGTCCTTGTCACCTCACAAGCAATATTTCATGTATTTATTCTCTTGGGTTTTTTTGCAAGCTTTTTATTTATGCTAGGATAAAGAGATAAAAGCCAGAAACGAGCTGGAATGAATAGAATCACAAAGATAAGTAACAATCGCTAATGAAAGAATGCTGTGGCCTGGCAAAACATGTACAGATGAACGGCCACATGCAATGTAAAAGTCTTTTATTTCTCTGACAAATCCTCATAACTATCAATGATGGAAGATGTATTGTCTCACATATAACACAGCGTATACAGACAGACGTGGATCTACTGGTAGAAGGTACCATGTGTTGGCCTCGTGTTGACAATGATAGAGCACTGATCTATCATAATGATCAAGTGACCTCAAAAACACCGACATCAGACCATTTACAGATAAAAAAAAAAGGGATAAACAGGTACATTACGTAATCAATCTTACTTTTCGTATCTTGACGCAACATAAACACAAGAATTGGAATTTTCATTGTCTTTGACATACAACAGGTTCTTAACATTCAAAAACAGTTTTTTTTGCCATGGGAAATTCTCCAGTTGTCGTTTGAAACAAATTACACAGCTTTAAAGCACCTTCACCCATTGAAAAAGGCATCTCTTATCTGTTATGTCAAAAAGTTGACAATGTCGCACAAAAAAAGGGTACATACATTTAATTTTTCAAGTCCATGGCAGTAAACATGAAAACCAAAAAAGTCTTGACTAGTAAAGTATCAGATCATAAAAAAATTGTATCCCTAAAAGTACATCTCTATCATCCCCATCAGAACTTCAATATTTAAACCCAAACTCAAGTCAGCTAGACCAAAGAATGTCATCAATAATTTTATCTGTGGAGATATCAGAATAGATTGTCCCAAACTTATCTTGTTCTTCATAAGGGTGCAGGCCATCTTCATATTTATGAAGTCTGTCAACACTAAATGAATGTTGTGGGTTATAGTCTAGAAGAGTTTGTCTAATTGCAATGTTTTTGATGAGAATCTCGTTGGTTTAAAAAACATTTGCTCATTATCTTGTATCATGGGAGTGGGACGTTTCTCACAATCTTATCGCCGAGTCCACAATTTACACTTCTGGGTAAAAAAAAAGCTAGATGTGTAATGATATCTACACCGACGTGTTCCCATTGTCTACTGGACTGTGACAACAGTATCTCCCATTCAAATGTCGCCTGTTAGTTGTGTAGTGATAAATCTTCCATGCAATGAGGAAAAAAAAAGGAATTTTTTTGAATACAGGAAAAGCACCAAAAGCTTGAACCTAATTCCCACGTTCTTTCCCTTATGAACTTAATTAATCAACAAAACGGGGCAACAACAACAAAAATTTAAGCTTGTTCGGTTATCGTGTAAATGGTTTGAAATCCCCAGAACAAAAAGCAATAGCAACTATTGTTTTGTGACCAAGCAAGTTGAATAATCATTATAACCATGTGACCCACATTTCTCTGTATAAGGCCTACTGTGAATTCTGTCCATAAAGCAGTGAAAAAAAAAGAATTGAAAGCAAACATTCTATTCCCATGAGAAGCTCTTTGGGTTTAGTGTTCACTTTAAATTGCACATTGAAATCTATGCCGGAGTAGACAATAATCTCTGAAACTTTCATCACAAATACTAATCCAGTGCACTTGAAAATACACATTCCCTCAACTCAAGCATAAAAAATATATTCACGAAATAAATTAAATGGATATAAATGATTGACATATCTTCTGTACATCAAACACCGATATGTATGAATTTACAAATATTTTTCTCAAAATCTCACATTCAAATCTCTTGAGTAGACCTGCTTTCAACAAAAATTGGTAATCGAAAAGAAATGTATTATTGTACATGTATCAGAATTTACAATCTTTAAAATTTGTCATCAAATCAGAATTTTTTTAATCTATGCAACACAATGAAATAAAATAACCTGGTGGTTGAAATACCACCCAAAATCTTTGAAAAATTTTGTATTCATAGAGTGTAGCTTTTGAAACTTTATAATTCTATTTGCATTGTGAATATAATTTATGCCGTAATTGGATGAAGCTTTTTGTGATCTGAGCTGTGATTGGATGGTTCTGGATGGACATGCAGCCTGCGTCATAGAAAGCAGCAGAATTTCTTCCATCCACCCTTTTTATGTTCCGCAGCAAGATCATCGGAACTCTTTGGTGTGAAAGTCTCAGTTTTTTTAGAACTCTTTTTGGATTGGCGTGTTGACTTGTTCCTTTTTAAAGGGTCAGTTAATTTGAGAGCACAGAGAAGGGCATTATCAAACACTTCCTTCAAGTTTTTCTGGGTGAGAGCCGAACACTCCATATAAGTTGCTCCTATGCTCTCGGCCATTTGCTGTGCCTCAGCGACTGGCACCGGCTCTTCCTTGTAGTGAGCCAGCTCGATCAACACTTTCACGTCATTTCGCAGATCACACTGTGTGCCGACTAGAACAATTGGAGCTTTGGGACAATGTTTGCGAATTTCTGGCACCCATTTCTCAGCCACATTGTGAAAGGAGGTGGGAGTCACAACACTGAAGCACAGGAGAAACACATCTGTCCCCGGGTAGCACAGTGGTCTCAGGGAGTCAAAATCATCCTGTAATAATAAAAAAAAATTATATGTAAAGGCATCTCTCTTTATATATTCTTATTACACGAAAGAAATGTGTTATTCTGACCGATTTATTTCTCTCAAAATTTCCTTGTGTAAATAGAGCCCACTTCAGTCAAAGGTTTAGAGGAAGGCAAAACACTTTTCCATTGAAATATGAGGCTCAAAGCACAGTGTGAATATTTAAATAAGACATTTAATCTAAACCTTGAATACTCATGCTGAAATAAAGATGAATGAAGAAGTTTTCCCTGACGGATCACAGAGATATTCTGAAGGTTTTGATCACAGCCAGACAGGTGATTACCTCGGAACAAATTGTTGTACAACCATATACCCCCAATAAAACTGTACTGCAATACCCTTAACTAATTTCTGAGATAGGGATCATCTAAAAGCATTAAAGAATTATATAAGGATGTGCGAACGTAAAATTCTGTAGTTGATTTTTAAGAAATCCTTTTTTCTATCTTCTTCTCTCACTTTTATGGCTCTATATTTAGATGTTTTCTCATGATAGAATTGTCACTTCTAAATACGTCAACACATAGACAACATCTATCTATTGCTGTGCACCTTAGCTGACTCATAGACCCAGCACCAGTCCACCTTTAACCTAAAGGTGATCAGTCACCTCGCGACCAGGTGATTTTCTAATAAAAACAATAATGATCATCAAAATCCATCATCTTTATCTACAGAAATTACTAGTGTTATTTTACAAGGACCCCTTTATCTCCCAGAGAATCAATCAGAGGTTCAATAAATGTTTTTGAAAAAATGCCTCCAAATTCCCTAAAATCACCAGTGACGGATTTAAGAGAATTCTTTCATGTAGCGAAGGGGATGTTCAGTGGTTCTCGCCAGAAATAATAGCGATGAATTCCGGGTTGATAATCTTGAAGAAATGTTAATTACACAAAAATTAGGAAGCTTCCAATAAAACTGACCATGTATGTAAATAGAGATAAATCATATTTTATGATCTATACAGAAATAACAGAAATAAACTATAGATGTATCAAAATATTCACTTGTCTAATGTATACATAAAGAAGATTCCTCATTCTGCTATAAATGACATCTTAAATGTCCCCCATGTTTTTGCTATATCCCCATAAACATAGGGCGCAGTTATCAATAAATTTGTCCCCAAATGATTTGATAACCTGAACACACATTTATCATCAAAGCTTTGATTGCAAACACAATCAAAGGTGAATCATGTGATCTCGTAGGTAAAAACCGAGATTGGCGAACCGCGCATGTAAAATTACTGCTTACGTCCACAAAAAGCCATCACCGTATTATGCAATGGTGGAAATGACTGGTCTGAACTTTCTATTTAGAGACCTTATTGTCATAAAATGAATAATTGTCATGTCTGTTAAATGTTTTAGTCATTTTCCTAAAACAGTGTGGCTTTGAGACTGGGCCCTCATACATTAAAATTATTCATAACTTGTGTTTAAGGGCCGGTAAAGAAAACAAGAAACAATCATAGGAGAGATAAACACAAAATTAACAAACATACTTCCTCTTTAATTTATCCTTCGTGACCTCAAAAAAAAGATGATATTTAAACAACTGAGTTATTCTAAATCCTTTTTCATTTGTCATGTATAGCACACCAAGTTCGGGATGATCCATCTTTTTTTTAAAAGGTCAATTAAGCTGTTTCGTTTACAGACAGCGATTAAAACAATTTCCTTAACATTTCACAGATACAATTTACTGTGCAGCACACACAGGTATTGAATTCTTCTAAATACCACAAAACGCAAAAAAACTATGGTAATGACGTGTAAAGGTGAGATGAACACCGATGGAATCTGGAGCCTCTATAATTTGTTACGTGACTACACACAATAACGGGCTGGTACAAATTACTGCAACTGAGAGCTGGGTTACAGGACAAGATGAAAAGAAGACGGGTGACAGCCACTGCACTTCGTGGCAGGCCCCCCACCTAATGACCCCAAATTATCCCCTAGTCTGGCGTGAACCATCCAACTATTTAGATTTGCATGTCCACAGGCTGTTAAAGCTCCCGTTAGTATCCCTCCCAGATAAAATACTCTAAAATTAGAGCCCGGTTTGAAAATTAATCAGAGAAGCATTGGCTCTAACACAGAGGTAGTTTTGTATATTTTTACCTACGTTGAGACCTCTCTGGGCTTATTCTTTTCACCTTAGCCCAGGTGTACAGACTAGAGTTGATGGCAATCGTTTATCCTATGCAGGTCTGAATATTATGTAGATGTGTGCTCCATTTGTCACCTAGCACACATCTGTCTGTATGGGGAGAGCACACAGCGATAAGTGCAGGATTAGGCTGTTTGCTCTTCATTGTGTCCAGGCAGAAGACAATCAGCACAAATATTGACTGACCTTAGACGACCCTTAAAAACCCCTAAAAGTGTCAGCCTTCCTCGGAAGACTTACAAGTGCAAAACATTTGAGACTAAAACAAAAAATATTAAACCCTAAATCAAGCCATGATTCATCTCTCTCTCTCTCTCTCTCTCTCTCTCTCTCTCTCTCTCTCTCTCTCTAACAGAGCCAAAAGAAACAGGCCTTTTGGAATTCTGAATGCTGAATAAACCATCAAAATTCTGATCAGGTAAAACACATTGCTTCGTTACATACCAAGCTTTAATTACCAACATTATTAGCATAAGATACTGAGTCACATCTGACCCTTCCACAAGGAAATAAATCACAACACCTTCCTTCCCAGATAACAGGTACAAGTCTTCTATCTGATCCATGAACAGTACACTGTTCATTAATTTTAATCTTACAAAAGAAGGAAAAAAAAGAATACAATGCAGAACTTCTCAAGATTATATCAATTAGAAACAATTTTCTTTTTGCTTTAAACTATCATTGTACTGCATTTTAAATTTAACAATAATACATTTCTCAAAAGCATAAAATTCAAGGAAGATTCTATGGTCTTTTTGACCAATAAGAATCTTGGTTGTGAAATGTTTTAACTAGGAAGGGAGGAAGTGCTGGAGCATCAAGGGACAATTACGAATATGTCAGTTTATGCAGCAATAAAGTGAGAGCAGACTGTCAGATACAAGATAAAAGTGTGTGTTAGTTCCATGCTTTTATTCCGTGTAATTGTAGGGTATGCTGGTAAATAAACACTTTTATTGCTGCATCGTAGCCAGGGGCATCCATAGCCCTGTCGCCTGGGCTCTCAGCTCAGGTCACCGAAAAGAAAAAGACCCCTCATTAACAAAATCGGACCCTATACGGCCCATTGCTCCGACAAAAAAGCCAGCAATATATACACAAATACCGAAAAGATGCAAAGTAGCTGTAGAGTCTCTGATCATAAAGGTGATGAAAAAAGATTTGAAAAGATTGAAGGAATTAACACGCCCAAATGTTTCGACTTGTTGGGGTGACTCACAGCTATTCAAAACACCATTTGAACTGACCATAAACAAGAGTTTTATAAGAAGGGATTTACAACCCTGGTACTACCATTCCTCAACCATTGTGTATAAAGCCACAAACCACGGTCCATTATCATCTTATTCTTAATGTATTTTAAGATTGGTTATATAGGTACAAATCAAATTAGGTTAATACCATACTTCAAACTGGGTGGGTTCAATCGGCTAAATCGAGCCATGCAGCCATCGAGTTATAGCCAGCAAACCAATTTATCAGTCTAACATGTCTAAGTATAAAATATAATTCTAATACTGTAAAACTTCAGACAATCAGTATAATAAAAGCAAAATATTGCAGTCTGATCTTCATTAAACATTGATTACTGAGAGATAATTACAAATGAAGCCTCTAATTCTTAGCAGCGGAAAAACATGACAACTGATTGACTGAATAAACACTGTAGGCTGTATTCTGATTTACATAGCTACAACAATATAGCTAGATTACAGGGTAGATAGCAAGAGAAAATCTTTGCCGATCTCCAACACTGTTTGACTTTTTCCACTCTGGAGTGACACAAGGCATTATAGGATATATTTACTGTAACAATGTAGATCTTGATCACTAATTCAAATTAAGGGTCCGCATTTGTACATCCCATGGTTTTGATTCTTCATAAGTATGTCATTGACTAAAATGTGAACAAATTCTCTTCTTTGCACAGAAAAAAAACACAAAAGAAAACAAGATTAAAAATGCATTAAAAGTTCAAATTGAAATCATTCTGCATGTCAAAGTGTAGAGTGTACTTCAGGGTTCCGAGTCCTAAAAAGTCTTTAAAAGTTGGTACAAATACTTAGAGGGGTTTATTAAAAGTTTAATCGGACTTACGAAGCCCTTCAGAAGTGTACTTAATCTGATCGTACACGAGTCTGGTGCTACAGATTGGCAATGTACCAGAGCCAAGCCACCCAGCTAGACGTGCACGTGTGCGTTTCTGCATGTACAGCAATCAAGTTCAATAATAGGTATATAATTATACATTGTATTAATATTTAGAGCACTGACTATTTCCCTCTCAGATGTGATACATGTACATGCAAAATTTGCTGACTCCATACATTG
Source organism: Magallana gigas (assembly GCF_963853765.1). NCBI lineage: Eukaryota > Metazoa > Mollusca > Bivalvia > Ostreida > Ostreidae > Magallana > Magallana gigas. The sequence goes on along the minus strand of NC_088858.1, from coordinate 19,221,551 downwards.
CAAAATTCTTGGATTGGAAGTTTGAAAAAACAGTTTCCAGTTCAATTTATTTTTAACCCTGATGGTTTATTGAAATCATTTGAGAGTTGGGGATTGTGATAATCCTACAGTCATGAGTTCTGGGTTGATAGAGGGAATTTGATGTTTTCAAGAAGCCCGCTTCTTCCAATCTAAACACCTGCCTGTTTGCCTTCCTGTGCTGGGGTATCTTTCCTAATCGTGTTTCCGTAGATGAATCACAAACTTTATGTTCTATCATTTGATAAATATTTTTAGCTAGATTTCTTGTGGTATTTATGAGATATAATTGACCTATTTTGAAGTCGGGAGAAAGAATTTTATGATACTGAATCTTGAAAACCACTTCTTGATTCTTGAAGTATTGATGTGATATATACCAGTCGAACACTCATAACGTTTCTGAAGATCAAAACAAGCATGCCAGGTCTAATTGGTCAAATTTAAAAATACACCAAAGGATATTGATAAAATCACTTAACATTACATAATTTAAAATACAATGAAAGTACTGGTCTATTTTTATTTCTATGGAATAAAATTCACAACTAAATACAATGCAGAGAGCAAGGACAAAACTTTTCTGAACAATTTCATTTCAAAAAGCTTTTCAGACAGAGGAAATTAAAAAAATATTAAAGGTGTTTGAATTAAATCGTCTAGACCATTGACAATTTCAAGAGGAATTCTGGGTGATTTTAGGTCATGTACTTGCTGTATGAGTCACCAATAGAACCACTTGGTTGTCCCTTGCAATTCATTATTTTCTCTGTGACCAATTCAAAATTTTAATCCAAATCAAATCATTTTTTCCAATCAAGCAGAAGAATAGAAACTTTAAATAAAGCAAATCTCCAATTTTCTTTTCAAATTGAGGAAATTCCACCAGGTAACCATGGCAGAATGTTTATAAGCTTAAAGAAATAAAAATGCCATTTTCATTTTTCAATTGGGAGAAAAAAAATGTGGGCCAACAAAAGGCCAATGAATTTCACTTGTTAAGTGGAATAAGAATTGGTAATTATATTTCTTTTAAAATTCAGGCTCACAAATCCTGGTCCCTTTTAATTTTCTACACTATCTACAAAAATGTCCAATTAAATATTCATAATTGTACCAGTGCTTCGCAGGTCTAGCGTGCACTTTTGACTTTGGCCCAAGCACCTAGGAGTAAAAACATTCAAATTCCTCCGAATTCCTGCATAAAATATACCAGACCTGGACAAATTTATTGGTCTAGCGTTGTTATATTTCACCTCAGGGCTTCTCTTGCAAGCTACCTGAATTGTACCTAATCAGCTCATTGAATATCCCTCTCTATCTTTCCTTTCTCTCTTTTTTATACATCTGAACTTCTGTAGGGTGTTTTTCTATGCCCTGTATATAGAGATGTACCATTAACATAGGGGGGCTAAAATAGCACTGTCCACTTTAATAGCTGTGAAGATTTAATGAGAGCAGGTAAATATGTGTGACCATTAGTGTTAAAATGCCCATCTTATCAGATTGATTTTGTAAACAAGACTTGTCAATTGCTTCTGTGTCCTTCGGGGCTATCATAGTTCACAGAAACACTTCTCTCAACCATTACAGATTCCAACCTATTCAATTCTTCATGCTTCAAGAATTAACAGAAAACATTTCCCATTTTATCGAATTTTTCTGAAACTATTTTTATATATCACTGTAATAGCTGATATCAATGAATTCATAAAAGAGAAGTAAATGAGAAATTCCGGGGAGGAGAGAGGAAATATCCCTAGGAACAGATAAAGGGGAGATAATTCCTACCTGTCCAGCGGTGTCACACAGCTGTAAATGGACTGGGGTCTGATCCACCTTCACTTCAACTGAAAATAAGAGAAATTCTTCTAAAAATTGTATGCATTATAACAGTACAGCTATTAAAAAAAATCTTATTATTCATTAACACATTATATAATTGATATAATGAAACATATGCTCTACTTTTTTTCTGTCTCTAATTCAATTAACAAGTCTTCTTATATAATTATTTGCAATGTAAAGATGGGTTTATTTAAATTCTCGACCAACATATTTATACATGAATATACAGTTAACGCTGGAAATGTCAGTTCCTATGATTCACTCTCCAGACATGTCGGACTGGATATTTTGGAATACTGGTCAGAGATGTTACGCTTGTAATACACAGGAGTCTGTTGTGTTTAGGGTCCCCTCTTTCCCTTATGATTCATGCCCACAAGATTAACTTTGCGTAAGACCCTCAGGTGGGCTTTCTTAATCAGAGACGTTAATACTTGTTTAATACACCGGGTAGTAAGCCTTACATCACTCAAGCACCTTCAGTGGTGATCGAGGGACTTTTCCTTTTTTCACCTACCATGTATGCATAGAGGTTTGCGACATACTGTGGTGTAATGGATAGCAAAAAGGTCATGCTCTGGTCAATTATGCAATTAAGAGCAAGGCAATAATCGGACTGACAGTCAGAGTGCTGGATGTGTATACTTATTGTTCCCCTGTGGTCATAATAATTTACACCAGATCCATCATCAGTCGAGTCATAAACCTTTATCATATTCATCATTATTTACAAAACACCCTGCATTTGTTAATGTGTTTTTCCCTCGATTTTTACCTTGCAATCACTGATAGTGAGAAATTGAAAAAAAAAAAAGATTACTAGCTAATTTTTTGTCAACCATAAGTTAAAACCCCACATTTAAAAAAAAAAATTGCACATAGATCTACATATTAAAGAGAAGTATAAAAGCTTCAAAAGGTAACGATATTTCGGGAGAGATTTAGTGAAGATTTTTCTGGGGGTTCATTATTTGGCCCATTGAGGCAGCGAAGTATGAACTCAGACTGTTTTTTTATTGTATAGTTCTTCCTTTGAAATCTAACACCCCTCATACAAGTATAAGTATTCATCAAATCTCCCATTCATGTAACAGGTTTTAACATTGAAACGTGTTAAAATCCCTTCACAATTCACACAAATTGTCAACTGAAGAAGAAATTACAACGGGGATATGTTTTTTATTGTCCTCAAAGAGCAGTAATAAATTTTCATATAAATGATTGGATGTGTTTATAAAAACCTACGAAAAACTGCTTTCTCTTTTTATTACATTCACAGTAAATCGTCAATACACATCAAAGTATTTTGTGTTATGTCTTCTATTCTGCCAATTTCTCTCAATGCACTTTTAAAATTTGCCTTTCATCTTTCAAAATATCCCCATTGAAACAATCCATTTCTTAGTTTAATCCCCTAAATCTTCTTCACGTTTCAAAATACAGAAGAAGAAAAAACCTCATTAGCATTTTGAACCTTTACAGTTCTGCAGTGAAGTCTGCGGAAAAGAGTGTTTACACAAGAAAATAGCGCATACATGCAAGATTTCTCAGTCCATGGGCGAGACCTAAGATTGCAGCATTAAAATAATCAATCAAACAATAAAACTTCAAGGTTTAATCAGTTGGCTGAACTATTTTTGATTTTTATGTGAATTTGATGCTCGGGGCATTGTCTTCCGTTTTTCTGCTTAATTAAATCTGTTAACAGTCCTCGCGGTTTATGCATAAAAATAAGGGTCATTGATATTCAAAAGAAATCAGCACCTCTGATCGGCTGACATAGACTACTCAATACCTCCTAATCAGCATGATTAATTAATAATTATTGTCTCTGACATCTGGCTGAGTGAATTATTTGACAAAGCTATAAGAACAAATAGTTTAGTTCCTCCTGTTGAATTTTTCCATAACTCCTAAAACTTTTATGAAAGTGACAGCTGAATAGAAATATTTTTGTCTGCTTTTCACACAGGGGCCTGGTTCAATTGTTTTAAAAACAAAATGTCAACAGTTTACATCTATCCTGATCATTATCTATGAAATACTTTTCAACTACACCTGCCAATCAAAAATGTGTCATAAGGTTTTTAATTTATTAAGTTATGTTAATTGACCTAAATTTTGTCAAGAATGTGAGCTTTTAAAAGCCCTGGACAAGGAAAATTGAAGAACAGGATCTCATATACACATTGTCAAAAAGTTATTATGGCATATCTTATGTATGCCAGGGAGAACATAAATAACCAAATTACAACAGTATTAGTGATATCATATCACTTTACATGTCGCCCCCAATGTCAAATATCAACTCTATGTGTGGATTGTGTATCCAATACCAGGTGATACCAGAAACCCAAGAATTTGGCATATTTCATCAATTTGATACCAGTCCAGAACCAATAATGAAAGCTGTGATAATTTAGGTGGGGTTCAAAAAAATTCCAGAAAGCATATCGTTGCAATTAATTAATCTCTCTCTCCTTACGTCTCCTCTAGCCTCTCTCTCTCTCTCCTTACCTGAGAAGTTGTCAAAGGCAGTGGGGGTGTATTCCGTGGGGTACCCGTTCGTGGTGTAGCTGACCACAAGGCTAGTTTTCCCCACAGCCCCATCCCCCACCAACACGCACTTGACCTTAACGGCTTGCGAGTCTTCAGTACATTGCGTAGGTAAAAGATTAATGGTATGGTCCATCATTGATTGGGGAGGCATGATCACAAATTCAGACTAATAAATCACTGCTGGTAGCACTGTCAACTTCATGCCAACTCCAAACACGAATATACAATTTTTCTTCTCTTCAGAATTTTTCACTTCCTGCAAACTGATTTAGCTGATGCATATTCTTCGAGATAAAATTAATACAGTCAAAATTTTGATTGCGGTCAATACACATCCGCTCTGGAGACCTGCTCGTGTCTGTCTGTTGATTCTCTGTATATCGCGTTATGAATCACCAGCCTGACTCGCTGCGATTGGATGATCTCGTGTGACGTAGGACTTCTGACTAATAATCTCATTCACATTTTCACCTGCCCGATCGCGGTTCACGCTTTGATGTTTACCTTTGGAGACATATTCGAATATTTGCAAATGGGGACAGATTCAAATGCAATGTATTTTTTTAAAATGTGATCAATATTTGCTTGCAATTCAAAGTTTATTAACTTCCAATACCTGGGAATGAAATTATGCATTTGAATATACATCTGCACATGTATACCTGTGTTCGGAAATTACCGGTAACATGCCCCAGTTAAGAGTAGCATGCATTTAAAAAAGTGGAAGAATTAAAACATGTGAATCAATTTAAATGCGCATAAAATTTTAAACCTGATAAAACTTTTATGTTATTTTGATAATAAGCAACATATTCTTTAAATTCTGTATACATGTATTTATGTATATAGCGACACGAATAATAATGCACCCTTTTCCTTTTCAAATACCCCGGTGCTGCCGTTTTTGGTTTTGCTGAATTGATATACATGTACCTGTAAAATATGTGTGCATTTAGAAACCAAAAAGGGGCAAGCAAGTCTTGCAGCATTTTGTTTTATTCAGCTAGTTTTATTTTATGTAAAATCGATTTAAATGAATGAAATTCGAAAACATATTTTTTTTCCAAATAAATAGAATGACTTTCTTATAGAACTTTAAAAAAATAGTCGCGCTGAGATTGATTCGGGCTCTGAAACAATAATTAATGAGGTGCATAATCAAGAGATCAACGTCCGACAATAAACTTACTTTATTCATTAAAACCCCTTACTCTCCAATGCAAAATGATGTAAATGTTGATCCAGTTAGATTATGAAGCCTATAAAAGTTATTTAATTATGGATAAAAAGAAGCATTTTGATTAAAAAAAAGTTAAGTACCGTGTAAATCATACTGATTTCAAAGTAATTATTGATACCGGGTGACATAAAAATTTGGGAACTTTTGTCGATAACCCCCCCCCCCCCACCCCATCCCAAACAATTTTTGAATTAATTTTTTCATCCGACATTGTTCTTTCAATTTCACACCTAAATAAAATACTGAAGATCATTGGATTCACCCACGAATACCTTACATATTAATCCCTGAAACATTTTCTTTCTTCTGCAAAATGGAAAGAAAAGAGCCAATCCAATGAATTGGTCATGAACATTCCCCCTTTCTTAAACAAATAAAATAAAATAAAAGTCGCATATTCTGCTTAGCCTTAGTGGATAATCTTGTTTTTCTTTCCTGTTATAACATCAAGGTTATGCCTATCGTCAACGCATTACGAGTTCAGCAGTGTCGTTTGCAGATTAAGTTTAATCCTTACAATATCTATTATCCGCAATTGTTTTCTGAACGATTTCTACGTAACACTTAAGCCCTAAAAAAACTACCTCCACGAAAGGACAGAATACTCGGATCGAGGAAACAAGAAATCCTCTGTAAATAAACACAATTATGGATAAGAAATTCTAATGCTAACAAAAATTTCGAAAGAACTTGGTAAATGTCTTAATGAATACGAAATCTTTCGGATTAGGAACATTCCATGGCGACTTATCTACGGATAAACGTGAAAAGGCAAATAATGTCTCTGTCACTCGCCGCTTTATTAATAATGCTTGCTGGTGTGGGATTAACACATTTTGTCACTTAATGGCGGGTGATATATCAAATGTTATCTTTTTTGGCGTTGGTCAAGCAAACATCAATAAAAGCCAATTTTATAGTCCAAGCAGTATTCTCGAAATGCCAGCGTGTCATATAAATATTTTATCCGGAATTCTCTATACCTGTATATCTTTTAGGAGTTTTCTTTTATTAATCAGTCTCAATTTTTTATTGATTGATCTTTCTAAAGAATTTCAATTTATGAGACATTAATTAATTCTTACATTTAACACCAAATTAACATATATTTTGACTTCATGTTCGAATAAGTTGGTTGGGAAGGGATGTCTGTTTCATCGGAAGAGATGCGATTTAAATACAGATTATATAGAATTTTATTCTCAATACCAACAGCAAGAAAAAATTCTTCCGTATATATTCCAAGGTTATTTTGATAATGCAAAATATTTTATTTACGAGGCACACAATAAATATTTTTTCCCCTAAAAAATCCATCCTTCATTTTACGCCAATAATAGGGCGTAATACGGATGTAAGGTGATATTTTTCTTTCTTCAAACGTATCGGATGTTGAAAGCAAGAAGACAGTGCACAAGATCAGCCTGAAGATTTTCGGCGTGTGAAACACACTCTGCCCATCCTTATTTGTGGAATTTACCAAATTTTTTCTTAAAAATAATACACGAATAGTATCGGCCAAACTAGGACCTGTTTGTCAACAATGGCTCCTTTCAACAGATTTAAAGTGCATTCTATTTGTATAATCTTCAGACCATTGTTCTATGTATAAAAGATCTGTAGTATCCATTTCATAGGTACATGTTTCCCCTTCCCCCCTAAATATATAAGTACAGACTAGGTTACCCAATAAACAAATGGATTAGAAGAAATCACACGTTAATTAAACTCTGACGATATAACACCTCGTTCTTTGATGATGTCCCCTCCTATAAAAGAACTGCCACACTTATACTGAAAAATGTAAAAACAAAAATTGCACTAAAAACTCACACAAAGAAAAAATCATTATAGCAGAAAGAAGTTCTGTATAATAAAAGACGATTTATTATGGCAAAGTCGAGTACAATACACGCATGTATGTCCCAATACGTCAGGTTGCATCAAATTTTATCATTCATGATCCTCTGAATATACAATTTTCATGCTTTAGTTATATTTAGCAGCTTAATCTTGAATAATCGCACAAGAGATTGTACAAAAGGGGCGGTTAAATATAAACAGTGCTTGTAGATACTACACAGCATCTTTACAAAATAACGTGCTACCATCTATACTAAGGTTCAGCGGTTCCTTTGCGTATATACTCACGCACAAAAAATAAGACCTTGACGTCAGATTTTCGCCACACCCTTATCAAAGGGCCTGTGATCTTTGCTTGAACACATTTTATATAGATTTATCAGAATGCACGTCTATTTATTTCAAAGGATTAGGTTTTGTACAGATTGCAAAATTTGAAACCTTAATGCATGAAAAAGATCCCAAACAATCGATCTGTGATATAAGAGTACCTCAAAGCTATGAACGGGACAAACGGTTTAAATTAAAATCTATATAACATCTCTGTGAAACACAGTCTATAAAATCACTATTTCAGCGTTTTTAGTTATTTTTTTTCATTTGAACTAGGACTTTCCGTGATTCACCCTACCCCTATCATCCGTTTCTTACAGAAAGGACGCTCCTATCTAAAGGGTTATCCATAACACTATTAACTGCATGTAGCTCCCATTACATCTTACAATTTTATAGCTTATATGCAGTTATCCTGATACGGAGCCTAGCTAACCATGTCAGGACCAGAGGTTTAATACATTCTGCTTCTCCTACAGAAAAAAATAAGGACATCCATCATTTCGCCATTGCCTTTTCAGTCCTGTTTATAAGGAGTAGGCCTAACTCAAAAAGGCCTCTAGTTTACACTGAGTTACGCGTCATGTTGTAATAGATTTGAATTAATAACCCCAGAAAATTCAAAATCTAATGCAACATGGCATAAGAATACTGGCCTGGAAACAATTAAACATTAAACAAATCCTGCATAGTTAAAGCTAGAATAAAGAAAAACCCTGATTTAATGTGGAAATTTTGTACATATTTAGTGTCATTTATGTATACAAATACTTCAGTATTCGATTTTCAAGATAGAAAAATTAATGTACAATTCTAAATGAGGTGTTTGTATTGTAGACCGCAGTGTCAAATTAAAAAGCTCAGAGGCTTAAATTGGGGTCAAAATAAAAAGGCACCACAATCAAAAATTATTCTTTCTTACAGTACAAAGAATGCTTTTTAGAACTGAATCATGTGAAGTGTCAAAAAGCTCTCATGACTACAGTTTTAATGCATACAAATATTTATTCAAATTCAATAAAAACCAGTTAGTCATTCCCGTACACGAGTTTCCACATTGCAAAGCAGTATTAAGAAGTCTCATAAAACACTAACGCAATTATGTTATTTTTCAATTAAAAAGTTAAATATAAAATCCTGCACACCGGCTTAAAAATCATTAACTTGGCAAAATAGGACTACAGGCGAGGTATTAGAAAAAGCAAAGCTCAAACGTGGAAATATTTATTTTTAACACTTGGGGGTCAATTAAGAATAATCATAAGGCGCTAACCAATTGAAGCACCGCTGTTCTGGCACGCATTTGAACCATAATTCTCTCGTTGTGAGGGGGGAAGCGGCGCTCAATGGCTGAAATTGTTGTGGTCTGTGTATTAAACACACTAATAAGATAGTGGGATAACGAAGGATCACATTTCACATTAAAGTACACAAAGTCTCCGTGCTACCAGACTGTGAAAAAACAAGACATTTTTTCCTTCCGTCAACGGTATAATGAATTCATAACACGAGTTCGGCGAAATTTCACAAACAGCGCTACATCTCAATTGATGTGATGCATTCTAATATATAAAATTTCAAAACAAATAACAATATTAATTGTCTACAATAGAAATTTGATAGTTTTTATAAAGCGAGGAACACAGAGTAACCTATACTAGCACTTTTAAAACAAGATTTTTAAAAATGGAATAACCATAATTTTTGGCTGTACTTACATTTTAGATTCTTTAAAATCACGAGGCTTAAACAATGGTATGTACTGTATCAAGATGCCTGATAAGTTAAGACTTATATAATGCACTGATATTATAATGCAAAGATGATTTTGTCATCAAGGAAAAAAAGGCATTTTAATTGAGGATGTCGTACACCATATTACATGTAATCTAATGAGTTAGAAGTCAACATAAGTTAGCTTAGCTTTCTATCATTACATATGCTGAAGAGTATATTACAGCTTTAAAATTTCAATCAACATTATGACAACTGTGCATTTTTTTCTGATCCACCCCGACCAGTGAATAAAACTTTCATATTCTAACTATGAAGTCCATATTTGGTAATTCCATTTTCAATCTGCTTTTGTTTTAAAAATCTCCATAGTTAGAGTTATACTCAATCACAGTTATCAAAATTATTTACAGCAAGGGTAAAATATGCTACCTTTAATCAAATTTAATAATAAAGATGGACAAAATAATGGGGTTCACTCAATAAAGTTCAGAATCCAAAAATTGAAAATATTCAATACAATGTAAATATCTAAAAAACAAGAATAGACAACTATGTATACGTTTTTTATCATTGCAGATTAAATGATATATTCTCTGGCGTCATTTCTTTTACACTGTTATAAAAAAAAAAGCTATAACCTGTGTAAATCGTTCAAAGAATAACTCTCATGTCTAGGCTTCATATAATGCACTGTGTACATGCAAAAATCGCAAACATGGCGAAGTATCTTAACAACTGGACTCATTACAATATTCCAAGTCAATGAGTCAAGGTAACCAAATACAATGAGGCATTGTTGGAAGTTATAAAAAGCAATGCTAATGGTTAAAGAAAAATCCTGTGACCACGGGGAGAATTCCTTGGTCTCTACTGAATTAGAATGCTTTAGCAAGAATTCTCACCCATATAAACCAGGGTTATTATACAATTATCCTTAAAGCATGGTTTTTTACTTTCTAAGAGGTCAACCTAGCCTGGCCTTTAATAATTAAAATCTGACTCGCGAAACCTTTGGTCCATTAAAAATCTATGTACAAACGAGCCTTCAATTATCAAAAAATAATATTCCTGTCCTCGTAATAAAATTGGGTGAGAATTTTCCCATGACATTCCCAACAATGTATTCCAAACGACATACACACAACGACGGAATCCCATGTATTCCGCGTCACCAGAAGATTCCCAATTAGCAAAAAATCGCCTCATTTACCAGGAAAACCCCCTCATGGTAACTAAATCGGGGGTATCAAAACATAATAAGCAATGCCTGTTGACGACAAACTTTGCCAGCACACACATTCAGAATGTCATGGCTTTCTCGTTTGTCGTCTAGGTAGAACATCCGGCAAAAGTGCTGGATACTCATTTACTGCTATCCCGCGCTTGACCCTTTTCCCCACATAAGTAAGAGTTGAAAGAGCTTTTAAAAGAAACGGTACTTGGTGGCGATGGATCTTGCGAAGACCCCCACCAGACCTCCGGGGAACCAGCAGGTGCCCGCGAGCAACAAGAGGGGAGGGCAATTTGATGCACAAATATAAGAATTTAATATCGACCTCCGCTTGAATTCGTCACATGGTCGTTCAAATTGTATCGTCTTCTTTATTGACAAAACCGCGAGCAGACGTCAACTCACCACGAGATTCGTACGTAATGACAGAATGAAATAAGAAAATTAAAATTGGTTAGCTGTTTCAATGAAAGATCAATTTTCAGTTTTTAAACAAAATTACAGGTTTAATATATCAATAATACGTCCTGGTAATGGTTGTTATCGACCGACCGAGATCGCTTAGTTAACTATGAATCACCAACACACGGTGTTAAGGACCGCACAAATTCTTACAAGAGACGAGACGGCCAAGAAATGTCGCAGGGGAAATATTGTCGTTTACTGACCGACCTTATACTTCTTTCAATACCTGTTTTGGTTAAATTTTCCTGTTTTTTTTTTTTTAATTTTCCTTTCTGGTTTTTTGGCAGTCTTCAAAAAAAAAAAAGTACGATAGGAAAGCTTCCGCAATATTTGGGTTGAAGGAAGTCGCTCGCGTTCTTTCAGCGTTGCACAATTACTCTTACCTCTATGCATAACAACCAAGACACAAACTGTGTTGCATACCCACCGATATTCATACTGATTATTTGCATGATGTTGGCGAACCCAAAAAATACAACGGTTTTCGTCGAACAATTATATTTGACCAATACATGAATGAATTAATGTTTTAAAACCGAAATGAAAGACCGTGATGTTCATTTATTGAACATCAATTTACTTCATTCATCATATGGAGCAAGTCTTCCTCTAAAATGCCAAAACGGGGTATTCATTTTTACTTATATCAGCGTTGTACAGGAAACAGTGGCATCGACCAACCGGTTTCCACATCATCTAGATTATTTTCGGTCAATAAATAATCTATTTTCTCTTGTGCGGTTGCACAAACAGAAAACAGTTGGTCATTATCAAGCATGCAAGACTCAAGATTTTTGACAAATTTGGATAAGAAATTGTCGCTATTTCAGTTACGTGATTTGGTATTCTTTAACATTGCAAGTGTTTCATCCGGACACCTGTTTCTTTCTCAACAACTTAACAGATCAAGGAAAAGTTTTAAACGACTGACTCGAACCGACTCTATGATTCGTCTTACGAATTATAGCAAAGAGGCATAATAGGGAGGAAATCTTAAAATGTCAGAATTGTGATTTCTTTGCCTCTGTTGCTATTGGCCACTGTTAAACAAATACTACATTTCATTCAAAGTTCTCGACTTTGTCCACAAAATAAGGGAGTATCAAAAAGAAACAATAATATGGCTAGTTTGAAACAGGCATGCGATACGAGGTCCAGTAATTTGGGTACAAGGTCTAGTAAAAGAAGCCGTCTGCACAACTGAAGAAATAGTCTGCAACACCTTGGTAAGCAACGAACAAGAATCAGTCGCCATATCAAAGGAAGAAGTAAATTTATTTTCTTGCGGCGTGGGTTTGCAGCCCGATTATAAATTCATCTGAACTTGAAGGAGCGATAAATTTGGTGGATCGAAAGGGGAAATAAATCAGACGACACCACCTAGCTTCCGGTCCGCGCAGACGACCGGGAAAAATCTCTGGGAGGAGCCACCGGAAATTTGCTTGAAAAAGAAACACGAGCTAGTCAACTTTCTCAACAGAAATACGGAAGGTTCGCTCGCCGTCCAAACATCGGGTAATTCCAGAGAAGTGTAGGTGAGGAGGACATGCACCGATATTTGCTCTGCTATTACAATGAAAACAGATAAACAAATTGACAAAGCGGTTCAACCGATAAAAGTACATTGCACTTGCTGAATGTCCTAGTCTTCCTGGCGTTGCTTCAAGTATCATCGCTATTGTGTGAGGTAACATGAAGACCCGGTGACTTTGTTCGCCGAACTTGATGTAAATATCAACAGACGCTTGTTACCGTGTACAGTTACCGTTTCTCTCGTGACATCTTCATCTAGAGAAATGATTTTTTTCTCTGACTAAGACGACAACCTTTGTTCTAAAATTAGCGGTTAATTATCAAAGTACAATGTCCTCTCGTTTTCACGAAGAATGAGAATTCTGTATCGTTTATAAAATTATTACAAATATTTGCAATGAACACAATGTAATGCGCACAATGTTTTGCCTTTTTTAATTAAAAAAAACTATGACGCAATTCAAGTTGTTATTTGCACATCATCGACTGTTAACCGCCTACAACCCAAAAAACAACACTTTTTAATCGTTTAAAGGTATAAGCAATTTTAAGTCAGACTATGTGAATGAACTGTTGTGGCTAAATGTACATGTACACGGGTAGAATAACCCAAATACGTCAAAACAGGAAATGCAATGATCGCTTGTAAACACTTTGTGAAAGGATCACTCCACTCCCAATCATACATGTACAATATACGAAACTTCCTTGCATGGATATGCTATCAAAGTTAAGATTTTCATCTCAGCTTCACCACCCACTGAATAAGTTTGGAAACATGAACATTTCAAGGTTGTTTAAAGATAAAGATTTCCCCCTTAAACCCCAGGTACAATACGAAAACGTCTTTTATAACTTCCATAAGGATCCATACCGAGATTTATTAATGAATAATATTAACTTTACCTCCCAGAAAGATGGATCTTGTCGAAACCCTACAAGCGCAATACTGTCTTATATCAACTTACTTCAACCAATAGCACATCGTAATTCATTTCTACTTCATCAGGGTCTCCTTCTGAAGAGCTCAATATTAAAAGAGTAGTCGGAGATAACCGGTGATTTATTTGATTTGCAATAAATAAAAACAAATACATAAACTCCCGTCACCTGCCTGAAGGGAGCATTTGGGGATCAAATTTCCTCTGCAGGTAGTCCATTATTCGAGAGGCCCGCTCTTTGGACAGGCAACCCTTGGTCATGATTAGAGCCGTATCACTGTCAATAAATCCCCGGATCGACTTATAATTATGACAGAGATTTAGAGCATTGATATACGACAGGCCTGGTATCGAAGCATAGAATCGCAGCTCAGCTTGAGAGGAATCGTCGAGATCAGTGGGGGCCGCGATGCCCGCCTTTTTCCTGGCCTCCAGACGACATATTTCTGAGAGCACACGCGCCGTGTCTTTTTGATTGTCCGTGAAAAACAAGGTCACTTTTGACCGCAACAAGTGCACTAAGGTCTTTTCCACGTACTTTGTCCAATGTAAGGGTTTGGACGAATTTTTGTCGTCTGCCTTTACATTGTCTCGCTCGATTATAAGCGCGGGTTTGTCGAACAAGTCGCAAAGAGCGGTAACTCTCTCTACGAGTTTGTCTTTACGCGACCCGTTGGTGAATTCCGACCACTGCTGCCTATCAACCCCCATACGATTACTAACGATATAATCACAGTTACCCAGCTGAGCAGTCTGAACCGTTATTCCGTACTTAAATCTCAGCTCTGATATAATGTCTTGACACCCATTTATTTCTCGCGAATCCACTAGTATAACATGCTTCTCGTCAGTGTTCAACGCTGAAGATGAGCTGTCCATTATCAAACCAGTAGAACTCACAATGCTCCTACGACCTCCACGAACGCCTTCTGGTTCTTTCGTATCCAATGCCTTTTTCTCTGCTAATCTTCGTCGGAATTCCTCCTGTTTTTCTTTTTGTTTCTGCAAACGTTCTAGACGCTGTTGCTCTTGAATAGAATTTTTCTGATTTGGCATCGTTGCATTGAGCGATGGAGAGGTTTTCATGTTAGGTCGACATACATTAGAATTAACATTTTGGTTGCTTAATTGATTTGAACTTTGCTTTGCTGATTCTCTTAGGATGGTCAAGTTTTCTTTCCCATAAATTTGTGTTTCATCCTTTGTTGGCAGCACTTCTACCTCGCCTTCGCTGCTAGAAGATAACAATGCTTTCCTTGGCTTCCTTTTTACGTGAGCAGAATCCACTGCTTCAAAGGACAAATTCTTTGCATCATCTTCACTAGACGAGTCTTCCATCACTTTAATTCTTCGTCTTTTAGAGCCGTCTCCTTTGCTCTTCTGCTTCGTGGTAACAGTTCTTTTCACAGGTTTGGACCAACGAGTTCTTCTCCCAACACAAGAGTAATCCGATAGATCCATCATCGTTACTTCATCGTTGCTCGTGTCTAACATTAATCCATCGTCTTCTTCATCTTCTTCTTCATCCACTACAAAGCTGTCTTCCAGATACTGGGACTCCTCCTCAGGTGGAGGCTGGGAATACACGTCCCTGCTGTAATGGTGATGTGACAGTTTGAACCGTCCCCTCACTGGTGGACTTTTTACAGACTTGAGATAAATGGCCTTCATATCATCGGCTGATCTCTGGGAGAGTTGTGTTGCATCTCCAATGAAGCTGTCGTCATAGCGATCAAGGTCACTGCCTTCCTCTTCATCACCAGAATATTCATCATCTTCATCAGATACTTCAGCTTCATCCTCCAAAAATTCTGCTGCTAAGGGAGACTTGGATTTTCTTGCTTTGGAGTTACTGTCAGATTTTACATTATGATTTTGACCTCTTTTACTTTTACATTTACTGAGGACAGATTTCTTTAAAGCGGTCACATCTACCTCAAAATCATCCTCATCACTAAAATCAGGTGGTAAAGCAAATGATACGCCATGTTTACTTTTGCTATCTTTCTTCTCCGTAATTTTCTTACCACTTGAGTCAAAATTAGTTTTTTTAAGACTAGATTTGACAGGAGTAATAAAATCCTCGTCATTCACAATTATAGGAGCAGCCTGTAAATTCACAGCTGGTTTTGCAGGAGTTTCAAAGTCATCATCAACTACCTGTTTTTGTGTTAAAGGTGTGGATGGAGAATCTAATATGACTGCTTTCCTTTTTCTCTTCACTGCTACCACTTCATCATCAGATGAGAAACTGTCCACAAGTGCTCTATCACTGATAGCGCATGGTGAAACTTCTGGTGATGCAGTCTTTACTGGGCTTTGATAACAGTCTTGCTTCTCTTGCGTTAAATATTTTGGGCTGATAGATCTTTTGCCTGATGATACTGGAGATAGTTCAAATTCTTCAGTCAAATCAAAAGAAAAATTATTTTGCTGAGGTGAATGCATCTCATTTTCAGAGTCCTCTTTGATGCTTTTCAATTCCTTCTGTAAATCTGTATTCTCTTTCTCAGGTAAACACTGATCCTCTTTCTGAGATGAGTCTGAGGGTTTAGACTCTTGACTCTTTGACATTTGGTAAGTTGTTGCCAAAGACTTTCGGCTTTTCAGAATACTTTGGCTATGACATCTAGAGAAGGTGACTTGTGACTGATTCTGGCTTACACATGGCGACGGTGGAATCACATCGTCCAATTCAAAGCCTAGATCAAATTGCGCCAGAGCACTCAAATCTTCTTCTTCTTCTGAACTGCTGAATGATGCCACAGTTCTTTCTGACTTTGTTTGTAGTTTGGTGAAGTCTGAACCACATTCATTATCTTCTGTTTCACTGGTAACATTTCTGTGACCTCCACCCTGTGTCTCATTAGAATAACTTTTACTTTGTGTTACTTTTCCAGCATGATCTTCAGTGGGTTCTACTGAAAAACCTTCTGAGTTGGAGTCTGATGTTTGTAAAATATCATCACTATCATGTACGACAGCCATTGCTTGAGTAAAAGTGAACTCATCATCCTTACCAGAAAGTCTTTTAACAGCACTGTTTTCAATGGATAATGGAGGTTTGGTAAGTAAGGTCCCTTTTGATTGGTTGTTTGTGCCAGAAGCGCTCTCTGGTGAAAGATTTTTTGATTCATCTTGGAATGGCACAGCATCTGAAAGGTCATTATCCATAAATGAATCTTCAAAATATGAGTTAAGGTCTGTAAGTTTTAAGCTAGGTTTTGCTGAAGTGTTCATTGCTTTTTCTATTTTATCACATGTTTCATCCTCTGTTATGGTAGAGGCAGGTTTCACTTTAAGATCACTTGTTGTATGCTCTCCATTAGCTCCATTAGATGTTTTTGTTTGATCTTCCATTGCTTCAAAGAAACTCAATTCAAAATTTGGCTGAGAGTCCAAAAAACTGTCACTGTCAGAAAAATTCAGTTTTTCCTCTGTGGAAACTTTCCTCTCTTCTTCTCCTTTATCTGGGGTTCGTACATCAACATCAGATTCAATATGAACATTTCCTACACAAGTTAACTGATTAACCACTGGTTCATTTTCTTGGTGAACTTCCATTTCAGAAATCACATTAGAAGCTCCATTTTCCAATTTTCTTTCAGTCAGTAAATTATCATTTTCTTCACTTTGGTTATTTTCTACAGGTTGTCTCTTTTCTTCACCACTGCTATTATTCTCATCAGCATCACTGCTTTTACTAAAATCATCGTTTGTTATAACATTCTCTCTCGCACTATCACTTATCCCAGTGTCAAAACATTTAATATCACTCAGAAGTCTCGAATTAACTTTACACTGTTCTATATCATTAACAATTTTTGACGGAAGGTACCGATTCTCCCATTCATTGACAATTGTTAACAAATCAACTGGAAATATTGGTGCATCTCCCAAGGAATGAATCAGATCTTCCAAATCATCCATAGAAGGTGCCTCTGGAATACTAAATGCTTCACTGTCTGTAGATAAAGGAGACATGGGTGTATCTGGCTCATCACACTTATTGTTGGGTTCAGTGAAACGGTCAACTTCATCTCCTCTATTTTCAGCATCAGATGCTACATTGTCCTGCACTTCCATTTCGTCACCTATAGAGATGATCTCTGGAACAGTCTGTAAGACACTGCTGTTGGAGGCAGTAATTTTATTCACAACTTTACCATAGGTTTCCAAGATAGTTTTTAATGGTTTCTTAGCACTATTGGATGTATCACATTGAGTATCACTCATGGTATTTTCAGAAACGTTTACACCTTCAAAGTCACTTTCATCATTATCTGCTATTATGGACACAACAGAGGAATTAGCACTTGGCAGACTTCTCTTCTTTCTTGAATTTGGTAACAGGGAGTTTCTGCCTGTTAAGCTTGACTTCCTCTTCCCTTTGACCTCTGACCTTCTTCTTATTCTATTTTTAGCCTGCGCTTCTGCTAAATCCTCAGTCAGTAGAACAGAAGGAAAATTTTCTTCATCTTTCTGATTTCCAATTATCTCCTCAGCAGCCTCACACATTTCCTTGTCTTTCTTAGGCTGAGGATATTTCACCCCATCTTTCTCCACATCAGAGTTCTGTGCTGTCCGGAATGGAACTTGAGGCAGATCATCATCACTTTCTTCCCGTATGGATTCAAACTGAGGCAGTTGTTCACTTCGCCTCACTCTGGACCTGCGTGACTCTTGGATTGTGGATGAATTTTTCTCAGAGCAGTACTGCTGAATAGTTGGCTTCTTTTTCTTGGAAGTGATAATGTCCCCCGGGTCCAAATACAGTCTCATTTCTTCCTCATAACTGTTCTCATCTACACAATCTGAAAGTAAATATATGGGTGTAAAACAAGCAAATTTGTGCAGCTACAAGTATTTACAGTCAATATACAATGTTATGTTCATGCTTTTTATACATTACTTCTTAATAAAACATTACAAAAAGAAGAAATAAACTTGGTACATGATCAAGTGTTCTCACTTTGAAGCTCAATGAATTTGACAACATCCACGAAATGCCTGGTTCTATTGGAGTGAGAGATCTGGTGCTCGGACTGTAGGCTGTTCTGCCAGGGCATCCAGCTGTTGTAAGACAGTGCATCCATGTCAGGGGGCCCCTCTGTGTCACCACTGCCCTACAAAGGAATCAGTCCACAATTATAGTATGTGCACCTAAGATTCAGCATTGTCATTTTATGCCTCTACTTAATATAAATGTCATTCAGCAAAATTCACCACCACTCAATTATGTTCATTTTTTGTATAAAAGCACATTAGTGAAACATGAATATGTTGTTTCCCCCCAAAAAGCTTAGTCAAGTGTTTTTTCCTCTAAAGAAACATTTCAAAGCTATTGACATGCTTTGAATAGCAATATAAATAGATTTCTGAGGAAAAAAATAAAAAAAGAGTATTACACTGTATTTTAAGGTATATCTTTTAGTAAAATTACATGTAATGTTCTGTCTCTTATAAAATTTGGTTCAAAGAATATCTTTTTATATAATTGGTACTATTTTAGTGAAATCTATCTTTAGACTACCAGAAATAATTTTCTCTACTAAAATATTCTTAAACTTTTATCTTAGAAGAATCATATGATGAATACCCCTAGGAAGTACTAGTCAATGGTTTATCTACATGTAATTTGACTTGTACTTACTTCACCCAAAGCCAGGAATCCTGAAGGCTTTGGTAAAGATTTACCCATGGACAGCAAACCTTCAACTTCAGTTAATTCATCCAAAGTCAGTCCTCCATCAGAACCCCGCGAATTCTTCAATGCTGAAACAGTGGTTGAAAAAAAAGGTAAAATGATTTAAATCTATGTAGCCCACAGCCTCAAAAAAAATAAAATCTAAAGACAATGTGTATACACTCAAAAATAGTCAATACTGGTGACAGGCATACTTTTGGATTTGGTGGATTTTGGGGGAGGCTGGGAGTCCAGGATTATTTCCTTGTTGGGTTTGAAAGCCTGCTTAACCGTGATGAACATCTTATGACTCTTCGGTTCTACACCCTCCGGAATCATTCCTGGATTGCTTTGGTAGAACTGAAGAGTTTTGGCACTGTTTAGAATAGCCTTGTGAATGCTTTTCTTCGAGTATATCCCTTGGTTGTATATCTAAAATATAAGAATATTACCAGAGTTTAAGTTGTTTATCAATTTTCATCAATACAAGTTTTTACACATGTATCTTTTATTAACCATGAGTGACTATTTACCACATAATCATCTGAGGCTTATTCAACAGAATTATATTGCCATAATTTCTTGCAATCCCTAGCTATCATCCACTCTGCTGGGCTGCATTCAAGGTTGTAGCAGCTACCTAGCTCTACATAGCTGCTATGATCTTGAATGATCCATAACTTAGCAATAACAGTACTAACAGTACCTTGATTTTGTACTTAGTAGCTAGGGTAGCAGCTACGATCGTGAACGCAGCCCTAGACAAGCCTCATCACTGTACCTGTTCCTCCTTGCCCTGAGCGACCAGCATCACGATCCGCCCCTGCCGTTTCCTGCCTGTCCGCCCCATCCTCTGGACCAGCCTGATGGGACTCTTACTGGCGTCGTAACAAATGATCAGATCCACCTCCCCGATGTCCAGGCCCTCCTCCCCCACGCAGGTGGCCACCAGGGTGTTGTACCGCCCCTCACGGAACTTCTTCATCACCTGTTGTTACAATGGTCAATTTGGTGAGTTATACCATTACCCTTTACTTGTATTACTTATCTGTGGATTGGGCTTGATTTTTGCATTTTTTCAACAATTTAAAGAATACATATAAATACATATATATACATGTATATACATTGTATAAATGCATCACTGTGTACGTGCACTTCCTTTACAGTTGCAATTCTTCAAGTGTTAAAAACCAAGAGAACCATGTTTATATGGTTTATAACAACATAAATAAGACATGTCCAATAACCTTCAGCTGCTCTTTCTGGGTGAAACCTTTGGTGGCCTTGCCAGCTGAACTTTGACCAATAAAACTCATTGCCTTGACCTTGGGTTCGTGTCGCCTCAGCATGTTAGTGATCTCCTCCACACTGTCTCTGTACTGTGAGAAAATCATGATCCGTGTGGTCTGCTCATTCTGTTCTTTACCACTTCCTATTTGACAAAAAATATAAAGACCATCATTCACCACTGATCAGAAATATTACATTTAGATTCATTCTTCCAAAAAAAAAGTAAAAATAACTACATGAATGAAACTTTCACTGAAATTTAGTATACTGGATAGTTAAATCAGATGATCATCATTTATAGAAGCAATTTTGATTATTTTCCACTAACCTTCTACAGATTTAAAATGATCCAGAACAACCTCTTCTAACTTGGCTAACTTAGGATGCCCCAAATTTATGGCCTGGGCATTTTCTTGTCCATTCCTATAAATTAAATTTCCTTCTTTTAAAAAAGTTCATTTTTTGGGTATATGAAAAAAAATTCAAAGCAGCTTTCTTTCAATTTTTAGATCATACATGTACCTCTATGTATCATCGATTCACAATAAACCTCATATATACAAAATTGTACTGATCTGAACAATTATAATCCACATAATCTTACTTAAATGTACATCAGTATCACAAGGTATTAATTAAGTATTGTAAGCAGATTTTTAATTTACTGACTGCTATTTTACTGTCTAATTAAACTACTTACATTTTCCCAAACTTTTCATGCAGCATATTCATCAGGTCACCAAAATCAGGAATCTTCATCAGCTCTGTCTTTGTGCGACCATGACCTTTGTCCCCTTTCATGGCCCCATCTAGGAAGTTGTACAATGACCTTAACCCGTGAAGTTGGACCAGTTCATACCCGTGGTACAGAGAGATGGCCAGGGCAAAATCCCCCTCCACCATTCCATACTGAGTCCTCTACAGATACAGGTAAGTTTGTGTTAACGAGGCCGGATGGTCAACAAATTACCCATATGATCTACCTTAAATTCTTAGATATGATTTGTTTAACTATTATAGTCTGTCCCAAGATATTTTTGCTGCATATTTTCTTAAATTTTCAATATTTATAAATACCTCTTGATTCAGACGATTTTCATTCAATAGTATGAAAAAATCCCAAGATTTCAATACACGGCTAAAAATAGAATGTCTACCGGGATTCTGCATTGCATCAGCCATAACTAAGCCCGAAAATGATAATGTGTGAATGAAGTTATCTTGGAAATTTTCCCATTCATCGATTTTAATTGCACTTCTTTCACAGGTATGTGTATTTTTATTAAAAATCGCCCAAATGTGCAGCATAAATATCTTGGGACAGATTATAACTAATATTTTGTAAAGGAAAATTATACATTATATGTTTTATCTTTTAAATCAAAGTATTTTTCTCTATTTTTTATACAGAGCTCTTCTTTTAAAGGAGGTCAATACAGTCTAAAAATGACCATCCAGCCCTCTTAACGGAAATACAGATGATTTTGGGACTATATCTGAAGTTGTTACTTACTGGTAATATTAATTAACTTTTTTTAATGCCATTGCTCTGCAGACAATTTGAGCAATTGCTGTTCATAACATGATGATCACTGAGAAATTGTGTTTAATACCAGTAACCCTTTTAGCATTCAATAAAAAAATTTCTACATTATACAAAAATTTTGGAGAGATCAATTGGAATTATGGGGTTATGAACACAACAGCTGGATGTAGGAAAGAGTAAAGTAAGAGTGCAATACAGCTCTTTGACCCTATTACCAAACAAAGTAATAGCCAGGTACACACCGGTAGCCTGTGGGGCGGGTTCTGTCGGAAGGCCTCTCGGGATTTCAGCAGCACAAACTTGGAGAGACTGGTCACTTCCCTGTTGTAGATAACTCCATACCTTTTCAGCTTCCCGACAATCACGTCCATTATCTGTACAAAATCAACAGTCAAAATTAACACATTGTACAATTTATCAGTTTCAAATACATGTAATTTAATTGTTTGTAACACGTTGATTGGTTGAACAATTTATTGTAAACCAACCTGAAATAACTCAGTTTATGCTTGTATAAATTGGATCACTATTGAATTTATTTTGTTTAAAGGAATTCCTTGATTATTCATAAAGAACAGTGTATGAAATGATAAATACGTGTACTTGCATTACTAACTATTAGAAATTCAGATGTTTTTCAAATCTTTCTAGCCATGACCTATTGACATTAAGCAGGTATGCAACATAACAATTACATGGAAAAATTGTTTTTCCAAGAAGCTAATAAATATGACCTTAATATGTCTGTATGAAAATATGTTTTCCTTGAACTGATAAACAAGTGAAGCATTTTTATAGTTTTCATTTTCATCCAAATGCCTCAATTTAGAATTATGACATCATAGTTAATCTCATTGTCTCAAGCCACTGGTTTTGTGTCCATTCTATTTCCATAAATTTGTGGAAATAGAATCGACACAAAACTTGTGGCTTGAGATGATGAGTTAATCTTTTTTTTACACCATTTTTCAGGGTTTTTTTTTCAGAAATCATACGACAAAGACTTGAACAAATAAGATATTTCCATCAAAGATTTATTCATCGAAGACTAATACATGTCATCGACAGAAACATTTTGCTTGTTCAAAGCTGTGCTCTATATTTCCAGTCAAAAAGAGAAGAGAACAATGTATATATTTGACTGATTTTGATTGAATCACAAAAACTGTGTTACTGCTGATGTCATATACTTCCAGTGAGTGAAAATAACTGAGACAAAAAGATAAAAAAATGTATCTCATATCAACTCTTCTTCAAAATAACAAAACCATTTGTTATACATGTACCTGTAACATTTTTCAAAATGTTCATTTTTGGGGGCCAAGTTTGACTATCAGATATAGTCCTTTAGTGTTGATACAAGTTTAAAAAGATTGAAAAGTCAGCTAAACAGAGGACCCACCTTGATGTACCTATTCTTGACCTCTGTTAATTCCTGACTTAACGGAACAATGATCTTGTCCACTTGTCTGTTAAAGGAGTACTGCTTGATGTCAATGGAGTCCTCGGTCCTCAGCTCAATGTGGGAGATCAGCAGATTGGACAGGACTTGTTGTACTGCCTGTAAAAAAGTTAACCAGAATTTAGTTCTATACATTAGAACACCGCAGGAGGGTCATCAGATGCCTACCTTTGTAAAGGATGAAAAGTTAAAAAAGCTTTTAATTTTAATGATTGATTGATAATATTTAGGGAGCAGAACTAAGCATTCAAAAGCACAGGACTTTCAATGATGGCGTAACAGACTTGCATTTTTCTCTGAAGGATATGTATATCTATGTGTTATGATGTACAAATACATACTTTTATGTCAGATCCTGGGGTAGCACTCAATGCCAGCACTCTGAACTCATTTGAATAATTCATCAATTCACGAACCACCTGAAAAAAGTGGAAAGTTTAAATTTCAGTAACTATCTGAGCATACAAGAATAAAGAATGATTACACTAATGAGGTAATACAAACTAAAACTGCTATACAGTATATATTTTACTTTGATAGTGATCTGTTGTAATACCTGACAATAAGCGTGATTCCCAAGGGCCTTGTGAGCTTCATCCACCACCACACACTTGACCTGCTGGGCGGGGCAGGTACCCCGGGACAGGTCGTTGGTCAGGACCTGTGGGGTAAGGAAGAAGACTCTCTTCTCCTCCCATGCACGCCGTCTCTCCTGAGGGGGCATGGACCCTAATGGAGGTCAAATCTAAGACTTAGGGTCAGGCAATGACAAATATGGGTAGTAGATCTATAAAATTCACCTTACTATAAACATCATACATGTTTATGTTTTTGTTTTGACATGCAATGATAAATTGGTGATGATAAATTCAAAATAAATGCAATAACAAAGTCAAACAACAAAGAAGGTTGAAATAATTACAGTGTGTGCTGTTATTTATTTAATTCTGACTCATGGTATTTTCAGTTTGATTTGATGAACAAAATGTAGACAATGTGACTTTTATAAAATTATTTGACATCATAAACGTTCTGACTCATAGGATTTTCCTGACAATCACTTGGTGTTTGTTTGAAAAAAAGGTCAGTAAACATGCTTGTTATTCAAAACAATATGTTGAGGGTCCTAGCAGTGGTTTTAGTCTACAGACCTGTCATTTCTGCTGTGTGCTCCTGGGGAATTCCCATGATGTTATAACAAGCCTCAATCTGTTGCGCAACAAGAGGTTTGGTTGGAGCCATGAACACAACTTTTCCTTGTGGATACCACCTTAAAAAGTAAAATTCATTTCCTCAATATATTGTTCTTACAAACGTTAAACTGATTCAACACTATGGTTATACAACACTGTCTCTAGTTATTCTGCAGGCCCATGGCCAAAACTACATGTATGAAGTGTGAAACTTTTGCCTTTGTTGAAAAAGATGTCTCAACTGTCAAATCTAAGCAGTAAGGTTCAAGAAGATGTATTGCAAAACATATTCACAGGTCAGTAGTAGTGACAAGCATCAATGCATTACCTGTAATAGTTGAACATGACAACAGATGCAATAAACGTCTTTCCCAGGCCTGTAGGAAGGGTTACCATGGTGTTCTTGAACAGGGCCTGCTGTACAATGTTGTACTGGTAATCCCGCACTGGGTAATTTGTCGGGTAGATCCACAGCTTCCCAGCCACTTTATCAAATCCTGTCTGTCCAAGTTGGGACTGAACTTGTGTGGATGAGAGATAGTCAGCTCCCAAAGAGATATTTCCAAGATTTTCCTCTTCATGATCATCATTCTCTGTTTGACAGCCCTGAGCTCCCAGAGACTCATTTAATGCCTAAAATATGTGTTGATGCTTCATGAGAAATATTATATTGTTTATTTTTTGTAATGGCAGGTGATTGGGGGGGGGGGGGGGGGGAGCACCCAACAAAGTGAGGGGAGGAGAATGGAGGATTAGACTTGCCCCAAAAATGTTGGAAAGCAAAAAAGGTTTACATTTGTAGTATTACTTTTTTAACTTATTTTACCAGTTATTTATTTTTATTAAAATCATTTTTTCTTGAATTTTCTTGTAAAATGAAAAGTTTTCATTGTACTTTTATCAGTTTTATGTGTAGGTAATAGACAACAAATTAAGAGACTTAAGAGTTTGGATCATATTTCTTATGATAAAAACGAAATTCTCTTCTTGCACTCTATCTACTGTAGTTTTTCAAGAATGCCCAACTGTCAAGTCAAGCATGCATATTCCAAAAATATAAATTAACGTAATCGCTCTTAGGCACTAGCAATTACCGGTACACCAGAAACAATCAAGTTAAACTCATTATGATATATCATGTTTACAACCACCGAATCCAGTGTATCAATAGATTAAAAATATAAAAATGTTTAAAAATCTTTACACAGGCCAGAAGTTCATCATCCTCATCATCAATATCACTCAAATCTATGACTTTCGCAACCTGGTTTGATGTTGCTGCTGACCCAGATGTGCATGTGCTTGTTTTCTTCTTTGCATTCGATCCCCAACTTTGAAATAGAGTTGCCTGTTTTCCTTTATTCATGTCTTCATTTCATTGTCCATACAATTATCCTATGGATTCTTGCATTCCCAGACGGGCGGTTAGAGACGAATGCATATTACTTCTGGTCTCTTATCACCTACTAACAGCTGACTAACGTAAACGTACACGTACTAATTCTTCGCAAAGAATAAGTATTACATATACAACATGATTTCATGATGCATTACACTTCCTTATCGTTCTGTTTGTTTCTTGTACCACTCAAAAAAATAAAAAGGTTTGAAGGCATATCTATAATGCAGTAAACACTTTACAGTCATGCTTTCATATTTTTAATTTTGTACGGCGGCGCCATTTGTCAATCTAAGTCTAGAAAATGCTTGAAATCGGGCGTTAAACGTTAACTTGTACATGTAATTTTCGGAAAGATATTTATAATTTTAAAAAAAATGCTTTATCTTTTTTTCAAATCTATGACTGGAAACATACAAAAATGGTTTTAAAAAATTAGACTTTTATATTCGGAAAAGGTTTGAGAATAGAGGATCAATACTCATTATTTGAAATAGCGGCACAAATCACATATCAAATTTAATAAATAAATAAATAAATAAATAAATAAATAAATAAATAAATAAATAAATAAATAAATAAATAAATAAATAAATAAATAAAATACAAGAGATGGAGAGGTTGGGTGCGGAAGAATCAATTTGAAGAAGCATTTAGTTCTTGGTAGTCTGCTTCCAGAAAAATATCTTTTTTGGTGAAAATTGGTTGTGTAAAAATTTTAATCATTAAAAGTTTAATCATGCAAAGATTTCTAAACTTATATATGAATAAGTTTAGAAATCTTTGATTTTTAACTTTTAACATTGCAGCTGTAATCAATTTTGCCCTGTACCATTTTTGGGGGGCATGGTCTTTTCTTGTTATTGATTTTTTTATAGATCTTTCTGATCGTGGTACGTTTTAAGAATTTGGGTACTAGTGTCTAGTAGGAAGCACGCGGCCAAGAAATTAATTTTTAAAAGATATTCTCAAAACTCAAAGTAATTGCATGATTCTCGACAGATTATTTAATTATACATTTCATTATAAAGTAAGATTTATATAGTTAGTGAAAGGAGACTCTAATTCTGTACAGAAATCGGAAATTTTAGAAAGGGTCTATATGTGCCTACAGCATCTTCGCTAGCCAAGAGTTTTCGGTCCACTTTGCTCCCAATTTATGGGGAGCAAAGTGGACCGAAAACCCTTGGCTAGCGAAGATGTGCCCGGCTACAGTCGGTCTTTTAAAACGGCATATCAAATACCTTCCTCTTTAAAACGATATTAAATTGAACATAAGTATCGGGACAACTTTTTATACGGTTTTGTGAAAAAATGCTTTATTTTCTACATAATTCCCTAAAAGGGAAGGTGGCCTGAAAAGGATACATGCATATAAAAACAGCATTTACTATGATAATTATTCTTGTTGGTTTGAAGGTATGTGAGCAATATTGTGAGGTAATTACTTTTTAAATGTGTGAGATTTCATTCCATGGAATTGAACAAAATATAAACGTTTTAGAAAACTGAATTGAATTACAAGAAATTTTTGGTGAAGTTCATGCATGGACTTGGTGAGTGAAAATGCATAACGTTTCGTCTTTTAAAAGAATCGAAATTTGAAGATTTAAATACCCCCTACCAATGATGACTTAAATGTATAACTTCATTATTTAATAATTATAGTTCCAGACTGTACCAATTTCATTTGCGTCTAAATAATAAAGAGCTAGTTTCTGTTCTAATGAACAACTTATCTAACAAATTTAAAGCGCACTGTTGAGTACGATTATTGTTGTTTCGTATCCAAAGATGGCTGCAGGTACGATCTTGTCAAAGTAAACTGTGCAGCATTATATATATATCGTTGTCTGCTTTGGAGTTTAATCTTAGATATGGATAAAGAGTCCCTCTTCTCTTTGGAAGTTGTGGTGGAGAAACTTTATATTCCCCACACAACCTGCCGATTTCCTTCCGTGGTTTTTAGGCTGTTGGACTTTCCAAATATACTTATTGAACATGTTGAAGACGACCTAGCTAGGAACATTAAATTCAAAATATCGCGAGATCCATATTACAAAGTTCCGGACCAGTTTGCAGAGCTGAAGGACAAGCATGGAAATTTCATGATCAGGAAGGGGAAATCTTGTCTCTTTAAAGTCACACCAGAGACATTGAAAATCCATCTAACCAACACACCATTGTACATCATGGTTGTGGACAGTTTTGAAAAGGTCCCAAAATTAGTAGGAAACAGTACTTTACCAATGGATGATATTATGAACCAAATTGTTGATGACATAAAACTCCATGGAAATACAGTTCCTTCTGTACATGGTGACAAAGGTTTGTTCAAAATCTACAGTCTGATGGGAAAGGATATTGGGTACATGGTACTTGGCTTTAGACTTCTGAGTCTTGGCCCAGGACTGATACCTCACATACCAGATTCTGCGATAGCAAAACCACAAAGCAACATTATTACTGTGAAACCAACAACAGAGACAGAGATTAAATCTGCAAGAGCAGCCTTCGTTAAAGAAACGCAACAAAGCCTTATTGACACACATGAAATGGGATCAATGACAGAGCCAGAGAAACAAGATGTAATGCTGCAAACAATAGACATGATTGACAAAGAAATACATGTAGCAATATCAGAGCCAAAAGTAGCATCAAAACCAGAGGAGAGAAGGGAATTTCAAACCATGTCAACTCAAACTCAAAAGAGTGGGATTCAAAACAAGCAAAGAAGAAATAAAGCATCAAATGCTCTCAACATAGATATGGAGAGTGATGAAGATGGTGATGGAATCATAATAAACAACATTGTTCAGCCTCCAGCCTTGTTTTATAATAGTGAAAATGAACCCAAAGTAAAAATCCATAGACAGTATTTATATGATGACGATGAATCCAGTGTATATTCAGATGAGTTGAAATTAGAGGATTTGTCAGATAATGAGAAAGAGCAAGTTGACAAACCTCATGTTGCTCCTCCTCCAAAGACCAATCAGTTAACAAATGCTGGACAAAAACTAACGGTGATGCAAAATGTGAACCAGCCAGGTATCAATATTTTGCAAGATTATGCCAGTAGAATGCCAAATGGTCCAATTTTTCCGATATTAACTGCCCTGCTGAAAGAACTGTCTAGTCTTCAAGATCCTCAATTTGTGCAACAAACTGTGCAACAAGTTCAGGCAGCAACTCAGCATAGGCGAGATCCTCCAGTCAGAAGAATGGATGTCGAGAAAAAGCAAATGCAACCAGAGAAGGAGATACCCTCAGGACCAAAGCCACAGTTAGTGACAAAGGTGATCAGACCACAGACAACCAAGGAAAATATTCAGCCAAATGAAAGCAAACTTGAAAAACAGAAGAGCAATTTGTCGAGAAAAGAAAGCAATGATGTGGCAAACAAAAAGTCCCGTGGCTGGTTGAGAAAAGCACCAGAAACAAGTGTGAAAAAATCTAAGCTGTCATATGGACTGACTAATACACAACGCTTGAGACTAGCAAAAACAAATCCTGAATGGTTGAAAAATATTGAAAAAGAAGAAGCAGAACTCAGAGCTGCAAAAGAAAAACCAACCTTGAAGCCCAGTATTGAAGAAGACTTCCCCACTGCAGATATGTCTGATACACTTACAGAAGTTAGGCGTCTTGCTCAAAAGAATCTAAATGCAGATGACACCCTAGCTCAGAGTGACTTATCCACATTGAGATCGACTAGGAAACCCAAGAAAACCCGTAAATTTAGTCCAAGAAGGAAGAGCAGCAAATCTCCTAGTCATAGACAGTCCCGCAAAAGTGAAAAGTCAAAGAGAGAAAAGCCAAGTGGTTCATCACCCCATGCTGATGATGAAGGGTCGGGATCTGATGATGATCCCCCAAGCATGCCAAGTCAGAAGAGCATTGAAGTTCGGATTCCAAGTGTCCAGTTTCAGTATGAGAGTGACTATACTGTCAATGAAAGTGACAATCCAAAAGAGGAAAAGCAACAAAATAAGTTTCCAGGATTTGCTGATCACAATGCTTCACTTCCAGAATCCATTGATGGAAATGTGAATGATTCCTTGAATGACAAGGAGGAGGATTTAGATTCTTCACTAGAATCCACCAGAAATGAAAAACCTTTTGAAAATCTGAAAAAGGCCGGTAGTGGTTTAAGATCAACTGACGATTTAGATACAGGAACACAATTCCAGTCAACAGAGGAGCCAGAGCTTCAGCAATTAATGAGCTCTGGGGAAGAAATTAGTGATGTCTTATCAAGTAATCCCACTGACCAGTCCAAGTCCCCTGGATCATACCACATGGAGTCTCCAGCTCCAAAGTTTACAGTGTTAAACCCCAAGTCGTCTCTCCAGTCTCCGATTCCAGCATTGCGTAGATCACAAGCAAAGCTGGACAGATCTGTTCCACTGTCTCCATCTCGAACACCTCGCTCCCCTTCCCCCGGGCTCACAAACAGCTCCAAGTTCCCCACCCCCAGGCCTAGAAAATTAGCAAGAGAAAGAAGGATGGACTTTAAACAGGAGTCTATACACACTGAGTCAGTGAGTTCTTATTTTCCCTCGGATGGAGAAGGCGGAGGTACTGATGATGATGCACCTAGTCGACTTTCCACCCCAGACATTCATGTCAAAAAATATGTACCTTCTACCAAACTTGGGTATACTATTTATTGAATGCAAACATAATTACCAAAACAAGGTTTTTAAGATTCATTTTATATAGAATGAATTGTGAAGTTGTTTGGGATGTTTTATATATAGTCTTTTGAAAGATATTACACAGTACAGATGTACTGATGTTTAGTTACAATTGTTAATTTATATAATTATGTACATTAGAACATCAGATAACAAATTTTATCAGGAAAATAGAAGATTTTGAGTTATAGCTTAATCTACCCTATGTGTGATAATTTCTACCTAATAGAGAAGAAACATTTATGCTATGGTAGGCATTGATATTTCTACGTGTAAATGTGAGTCCATTTATGTCTGATAGATTGCTACATTGTATACCTATTTTGTTTATTAAAGTTATTTTATGAAATACTTTCTTGTGTTGAATATCCAATATTGTTTACTGAAAATTCTGGTAAATTAGTAAAATTGTTTTCAAAAAAATGTTGTATAGGTACAGAACTAAACTCGGCAAATTATTTGAGTTCATGTAAATGTATATTACATGTATGATTATCACACTGAATATAAAAAATGACGAAAATGAAGACAAAAATGAATGAATAGGACGTATCTAAACGAAATTTATTATCTAATGGCAAAAAAAGTACTCTCTCTCTCTCTCTCTCTCTCTCTCTCTCTCTCTCTCTCTCTCTCTCTCTCTCTCTCTCATGTGATGATGAGAGATTTTTAAAACCTTTTTTGTAAATGACCATTGTAAGACATTGCCATTACTTGTCACCATTCTTTACATTATAGGTCGTTTGTGCGCCACAATCTGTCTGTCTGTAGAGAAACGGTTTCGCAAAATCAGAATGTCAGATTATCTATTTGAAAGCATGCATGGATCTAGGAGCAGAGTACAGAGGTCTGCATCCTATTCCTGGAATATTTTTTTTTATAAAGTTATTGAATTAATATAAATTAAGTGAACTTATGAGAAACAGACACAGGAATTTCGAAAAATTCAGGTTGTGGGGAAACAAGTACCCCCCCCCCCCGAAAAAATAATGAATTGCGCCTGGAAGGCATTTATGCTCCTGAAAAAGGAGGGGCAACTCCATCATAATTCATGTGTAAATGAAAAAGTATTTGTTTGTTTCGAGCTACGATGCTACGTCAGGTGCCTGAAAATCTTATTAGAATCAGATTTTTGATCAGTTCCGACAAATTCGCTTTCAGTGTATATAGCGACATCGAATTTGTCGGAGCGGACCAAAGATCAGATTTTAATTGGGATAGTTCTTTACATCCCCCCCTCCCGATTCCAAATTATGGCCTTGTTTATAATTGGTTCTCTGTTCACATCACATTCACATTAAATGTTTTAATTTTTTCCGAATATCTATTTTATGAAATGAACTCTGAATCTGGTTCCCTTCTAGATCACCGGGGGGATTTGAACTTGAATCCGTCAAAAATTTGCTACTATTTTCTCATTTTATATTTTGCCTTGAATTAAGACTTAGCCCTTCATTTGAAGAAACTTGAAAGCTCCTTTTACAAAGTGTATACTTTGTGTCACGTTTGGATGAAATCGACCCAGTAGTCAGCAAGTCACAAAAAGGATACAATGCATGTTAACATATGTGAACAAGTATATACTACATTGAATATGTTTATAATTTTTTGGTGACTTGGGACGATAATGGGCGTGGTATTACTATTTACTATTCATATATATTTGTGTGAAAAAGTTTCTTGATTTTATCATTTTACAAATCTTAAAAACAACTTTAAAAAACATGACCCAAAGAGAAACTGTGTTGATTGACATACTACGGATCAGTAGCCCTTTTCTCAAAAAAACTTATGACTTAGATAAAAATGTCACAACCCTGTAAGTTTTCGTTTAATACAGATGTTCACTTTTTAAAAATATATTATTTACAATATTGTCAAAAGTAAAAGTAAAATATGAGTTTTTGTGATATTTTACAGCGTAGATACTTTTTGAAGAAAAGGAAAATATTGTCTGTAGTCGTAAGATTTTTTGTGAAAAGGGCCGCAGGTGTTCTTCCAGAGGTCACGTAGATATAAAATTTTAAAAACCTATGAAGAATGAGGGGATGAGACGTGTGAAATACCTACCCTGGTATATTAGGACGGATAAGATTCTGTAAAATATAAAACTAGCAGCAAATCTGATAATTCTTTTAAAAATCGTTCAAAACAATATATATGTTTAACATGACATCGATTTTTACCCTAGCTCATGAGCTTAAGTATGTAAATACAGCATGGAGTATGTTGATTTAAACTGGCGTCAGTATGCGATTTTTTGAGAATTTCAATGTCTTTTATTTTGAATAGTGGATCCGTGCTCCATATTTTTGCTATAAAGTCTAAATAAGATCTATAATGTAAAAGAAATTAACTAATCTCAATCAACAAGAACGCGGATTTGTGACTCACAATACATTAAAAATATCATTTTGTATCCCAACAATTGAAAGTTCTAGAGAAAAAAAAGATACAAGTTTAGAAATTGGTAGCCAATGTCTCATACATGTATAGTACATGTACTTTGCTGTGAATGTTCAAAATGACTCAGTGGTTAGAAACAGAAACTTAATTTTGTTACCAATTTTTATTTTGTAACGGGTAAAAATACACTTTCCCTGACCAAAAGCATCTGCAGTATTAATCCCGTTTTTTGGTTTTTTTTTTGCGTGTAGTAATATTTATCAGTTTTGGTGCATTTTTAACAATATATGAGTTTAAAGATTTACTTTGCGCATTTTTAAATTCGTTGTTTTTGTGAAGTTCATCTATTTATTCTATTACTGTAATAATTTGGATAAAATTGAAAAAAGATACAGAATTATGCTATAGATTAGATTAATTTACTAGTAGTTTAAAATGTGCGATGAATCGGCATAAAACTCGAATGCTTGAATGAACGACTTGTCTAAAATAAATTCGAAAAACTAAAAATAAAACAGATAATGTGTATGTTTCCGAGTAAATAATAGCAGCATGAGTTGGATTCGTGTCGGATTCAGTGCTACCAAAAACATAATAGGTTATACGAGTATATTGCCGTCAACAGGTGAGACATTGAGATCGTTATATGGCAAAATAGAATTATTTATCAGAATGCAGCCCCAAAGGTTATATTTCTGATCCGAATTTCCTCTAAATCAAGTGTACCATTCTAACTTTTTAAAAATACATTAGGACAGAGGTATTTGAATAGTATGTTCAGCAATGTTTTTGTTTTTTGTCTCTTCATACAATCAGAATAGAAAATTAAAAAAGCAATTTAAACCATGTCATGAGTTAACATATGATATGCTCAACTTAATTTATGAGAAACAGACACTGGAAATTCTCAACTGTAGCTGTACTAGATAAGCTGAATGCTCATTGTTGGTTTTCTTTGAGAAATTCTGTGTAAAGTAAAATAATAGTTTATATTAAAGAGAATGATTAGTAAACTGATAAATTCTGTAAATGACAGAATAATGTTTACCGTTTATTAAAGCAATATTAAAAGAACATTCTGTGGCATTCATATGTGCATCAAAATGTACATTATTTACATATATGTTGGATATCTTAAATGATGCTTTTAAATCAAGGATGTCAGGGATGTTCCACGAGCATATCTCCAGGATATTCTCTGTACCAGTACACCCAAATACAGTCAAGAAATTACAGCTTTGTCAATAAAGGTTAGTACAAGTGTATTTGTACAGTATTAATATAATAATATGTTTTTTTTTATTTCAATGCTAATTTTTCCTGCCCCTTACTCTGCATAAACTTATGATAGCAGCTATTGTGAAAGCTTCTTTAATTAAGATATCTTAGGATATCTTGTAACTGCAACTATAGTAAAAGGTTTGATATCTTGTGATTGCATCATTGCAGCTATAGTTAAAGCTTTTACATGTACTGTAATCTAAATAGATTTCCTCTGATATCTCGTGACTGATGTTACAAGTCTTGTGAAAGTTAACTCACATTAAATCAGATATCTTAGGACACCTTGTGACTGCAGCAATTGTTAAAGCTTGATAATTAAATCCGTTTTCTTTTGATATTCTGTGACTAGTGGGCAGCGATCAGTTGTGGGGTGGAGTGACATCTGTCAGTGCAGCAGGAAGGAAAAGGGGACGTACGAAATCCGTCAAAAGAAGAATTAACCTTAATATAGGACAGAAGATAGGATATGGTAATGTATTCTTGTGTGGAAAAAGGAAGTTGCAATTTAGAAGAAAAATAAAAGTTCTCTTTTTGGGGGGGGGGGGGGGGGGTGAGGGGATTTTGTGATTTTTTCCTTTTACCATATATGCTAATCATAAGCATTAAGCCAAAAGCAGCAGTACCAGAAAACTGTGGAGAAATTAAATTTGATTTTTTTTTACTGGTACTTGCTTTCTAACCAAAAAAAATATTTTTGCCGAAAGGCAGGGTTTGACACTAAGGCACGTCCGACCAACTTTGTCTAGTAAATGATAGGTCCGTTCGGGGTAAAATGTCTGTGTACTAGCCCGACTGGTCGTGTGAAAAAAATAAATGTGCACATAACTTTAAAAGCACTTTATCCTAAAAGGCATAAATTCTACAAACTACTGTAATTTAACTACAACCCAATGACTAACCTAAGAGATGATGTAGGCAAAATACTCGCTTTTTGATCAGTTACTTCGCCGGAATTTCCTCCGAAAGAAAAGTTCAAGTCACCCTGTACACCGAGTTCACAATCGTGATGCATTAAATTAATAATTATCTAATTCTAAAGACATCTTCTCAGATTAAGTTAACGCCTGTTGTGATTAATAAGTCGAGACGGGTGATGCAACCACATGCTGTGCAAAACGATGTTGATTACTTTTACGCTAGACCCAGTTTTGATATTTCAGTTGGTTGGTAAGTTGTCATTGGTTATTAATAACTCTGCCAAGTCAATGTTAAATAATCATAAAGTTTGATTACAGTTATCTTTTAAAAAAAAGATCCTCAACATAAGAGTTGATTAAATTGAATCTTAAATAAGGTTTGAATGATTCATTATTGGTAAAGATAAACCAATACAATTAAACAGAAAAAAAAGTCTTTAATATTTGGTGTTTGTTGTTACTTTTCGTCTATTTTTGTCAAAATTGGTCAGGGCTAGTGATAAAGGAGTCGGAGCTAGTGAAACATTGCTGAGGTAGCCCGACAAGTCTAGTAATTCAAAAACTTAATGTCAAACCCTGAAAGGGCTAAAAGGCCATTATTCAATAAAACTTTATGAAGAAAATAAAGTTACGTAAACATTTTTTATATATTTGATAGGCAAGAAAGGAATGCAGCTCCCAGGATTAAACACCTGGGTACTGACAAAATCTAACGAAAGAATTAAAGCCGGTTCTCAGACAGATGAACAGTACGAAATAACATTAGACTCCATTCGAGATTTCCGAGGTTCTACAAAGAAGTCTCGTCTTAAAAGGAAATATCCTAATCCTTTGAATAGGGGTTACAATAGCAGCCTCTTAAATGGAACAAGCTTGGGGATGCCTGCTCCTGTGAGAGACGGTTAGTATAAACACACTGATGTTCATTTATGTTATTGTCCGTAAATTTTAAATATTAATAACTGTGTGTTAAAACTGTATCATTATTTGGCTATATTTACATTTGCCAGTGTCTTTGTCTGTGATAACACTATGAATCAATTTTGTAATATATAGTCCAATACATTTCATCAATGACTATTTTAATATTTACCGTTAATTGTACAATTGCTCAAAACTATATAAGGAATCATAATTTGAATATCATGAGGTGATCAAATATGATCAGGCATGATCAAATCTATCATAAAAGCCCTTTGAGCTTTATTGGATTTGATCACCACTGACCATATTTGATCACCTCATAATACTCAAAGAATGATTCCTTCATCCTCATATACATGTATAAACAATACAAGTTCATATTTGATATGCATCATAATATGCTATTTTATGTGTTTTCCAGAGACCTTTGAAGGCTTTGACTCAGTATTGATTGAAGTAAGTACCGGTATATGTATATGCAAAACTGCCTAGTACATTGAAGTACCGGTAAGCACTGGTACATGTACATGTGGCGGTAACAAGGGCTAATGCAGAATCAGTGTTGACTGTACAGTATACCGGAAATATATGCAAAATTGTCCAGTACTGGACAATAGTCCAATAGTGGACTGCACATCAAAACTTAAACATTGTTAATTTTTCGCTGCTCATATTCTTAAAGTAGAACGGCATACCTTGTTCCTGTTTGTGTCAAAGTGAGATTTCTCACTTTTAAATTGCCAGCTGAATAGAATTTGTAAAAAAAAAATTGTCACATAAAGGTGATTGTCAAGGACTATAGGAATGAATGACATATGGCATGATGCAAATTCAGAATAAGAATTATCTAAGGACACTTTCTAAACTGCTTATTTAAGAGTTCTGATTTCATGGTACATGTACTCTACTGGTTTGTTGAAAATAAACTAGATAAACTTAATACGATTGTACCATAATTATGTGAAATAAATAAACATGGTACCAGTAACTGAAAAGTCCAAAAATATCATTCTTCATGGGATCTGAATAGTAAAACACATTTCAGACAACATGATCTTGCATTTGATAAATTCAATTTTATTTCAGGGCAAGAAAGTAACTAACATAACAGCCACTGAGGGAAAGGTGTTTGCCTCTAGAGCTCTTGTAGCTGTTGGGAATGGAAATGGGCTTGCAGGTTCGTTATTTTCTTTTAGCTCAATAGCAATTTGGCCATTGCCATTTAGGGGAGAAATGTGACCCAGCCCTGGACCTTTTGTTTTTCTTTAATTATTTTTATGTTGAATTAAATTCAAGTTACCATAATACCTGCATTCAATTTCATTTATCAAATGATCCCCATGGGTTAGTACCGGTAGAAAGGGGCCGCAATTGGAGGGATTGGGTTCCAATTTTACATGTAGGAATGAATGGAACAAAATTTTTAATCTAGAAGACCAACAAATTTTGATTTCTAAAAATATATTTTAGGTTTTGCTGTTGCTAAAGCAAAACATCCAGAGGTAGCAGCAATCAAGGTAGGTGTTGTATTCAACTAGATATGAGAGAGAGAGAGAGAGAGAGAGAGAGAGAGAGAGAGAGAGAGTCTTTAATTGCAATGATATCTTTCTGGAGGAGAAGGCATTGAGATTTGTGCTTTCATAATAAACTGTAGAGAAGGGAATTGAGATTTGTGCATTCATGGTAAAAAAGAGGTTTTGAAATTATTTAACAATATGATTTATTTGAAGGCCAGAGACAAAGCGGGTCAACGTCTGATGTTTGTCGAGAGATACAAGGGACACACCAGTAAGTGATCATGTCAGGCCATATTTCTTTGATAAATAATGGATGTAAAATATGTGCTGAATCATGGGCTGATTTCATAAACAAAATTCAACAAAATATTTATGTGTTATTAACAGTATCTTTCCCTATGTTCTGTGTAAATAAAAAAAAACTGTTGATGAAAAAAGAGTAGTGTTAGCAAAGTCTTTCATCAGGGTTAATAGGCTCACTGGCTGATCTGTATAAATACAAACAGATTTAATTTTCATATTCATGGTTTCCACAGTTCAATGACAACCACTGCACTTCTTTTTTTTTTTGTCCATCTTTATCAATTAAATATTCCAAAAATGGATTTGTGACAGATATGTCATGTCCAGCATATTTATATAAGTAATATATAGATACTGTATAAAATTGTACTATGATTAATAAACTTTTTTCTTTACCTTTATTTTAGTTCATCACAACACACATGCTGAGGTGCACTGTACAAAGCTTTTTGCCAAAAGGACATATGATGGTAGGATATGTAGATATCATTATAGTTAACATTGAATGGGTTTCCAGGAACTGTTGAAAATGACTTGCCAAAACTGATTCAAAATGTACAATTATAGTGAATAAATAAATAGATTAACAACATCTATAGTTAATTTGTTGTACAGCAGGAAAACAATTCCATGTACAGATAACAACAAAGAGTACAGTATGTTGTGTACTCAGTATCGGTACTTGTATATTGACACATGAACGTGTTTATATACCAGGTACAGATTTCTAAATTTATCTCTACTTGTGTGTGTATAGTCAAATTCTACCAAATTATTTATATGTTTAGATTATTATTAGCCTCTAATTCTTTAAATGTTACATGCAACTGATTGAGTGTTTTCATTGAGATACATATGGCTGTGATGTTGGTTTGTTTCAGGACATGGAGTGGTGGCTCACAAGGTCATCAAGGATCTGTGTCGACTGTCCGGGATCAAGGACATCTATATAAAGCTGGAGGGCAACACAAAAAACAGGATCACAATGACCACGGCATTCTTCAATGCCATGACACACCAGGTAAATCGTCTGTGTAAAACTAAAAAGAAAGAAGCTCAGCTACCAGTATTTGGTACCATTTTAAAAATTATCTCTAGCTTATTTCTCTTGAACATCTTTTTTTCCTGTAGTTTTATCAAATTGAAAATTAAAGTTTTTGAAAATAAAGGAGAGGGGAGGAGAGTTCCAAAGTGATAATTATTTGAAATAAATACAGAGGCCTTGAAGGCAACACAATCTAGTTAATGTACCAACCCTTAGACTGTAACTTTTTGAATTTCTTTTAATTTCATCCTATTGCAGGAAACACACCAAGAACTGGCCAACAGAACTAATATGCATGTAGTGGAATTTTCCGAGGAACGAAATAATGTTCCAGTGGTGTTGGCTTCTCCCGAGGATGGGAAAGTACAGGAGAAGTACTATGGAAGTGAGAGAGATGTGTATGATTTAGACACTCTGTACACTAAGGGCAAACTCCACTGGACGAGGCCTCAAATGAGGCCAGTGTGGGAGAGACTGAGGTTTACCTCGTACCAGAGGAGGATGGCCAAGGAGTTCAGGAGGCGGGGTCAGCATGAGGCACAGAAAGTGAGGAGATTGTGTGGACTGGAACCCTCCAAGGAAGAGAGAATGAGGCGAGATGAAGTTCCCAAAAAGGAGGAGTGAAGTGTGGTTTATTTGTAAATGTTCTGTATTCAATAAATTTAGATGTAACCATTAAATGTACATGTACTTTGTTCTGTCTTGGATCTTTAATTTATATCTTTATGGAATCAGGAACATAATTGCAAGTGATTTTTGCATCTGAATGTACTGCTCGGTAGCAGTTAAATGTTCTTTATATACAAATAATGAATATGTAAATTTTTAATCCTTGCAACTGGTTCAAATTTGCAATCTTGGTAAGGATTCAGTAATAGTTTAAGGTTACTCCACCCTTGATGTTTTTATGGTTCAATCCGTATGATATTTGTTTAAATTTGAAAATTAATATATAAACATTCAAATTGAACTTAAATATTGGTATGTTGCAAATATTTTGTTCATGCTGTAGGAGCTAACACAGGTACACTATCAAGGCAATTATAGCGATGACTGATCTCCAATCAAACATCACAATTTTTTTTTTACTGATTTATATATAATAAAGCAATTTTTAAAAGAAATTAATCACCATCCTTTATTTTATGTATTTTAACATTTTAAGGCCATTTAAACTTGCCAGTATGAAAGCTTTCACATTTAGAGTGCATTTTGATACAATTTTTCAACCATAAATAAGTAAATTTAGCAACATAAAACGTCTATAACTTTTGAAATAATGGTTCAAACTCCCTGAAAATTGGTACATTTGTAACTCATTATATCTCCTATTGAAATCTGCAAAGAAATGTTTCCCTTGCCAGGTTAAAAATTATGAATTGTAGTCTCTGTCAAACTTTTCCTATGCACAGTCTTATCAGTTTTTCATTAAAATTCAGCGATTTCAACTC
This sequence comes from Magallana gigas, assembly GCF_963853765.1. Classification (NCBI taxonomy): domain Eukaryota; kingdom Metazoa; phylum Mollusca; class Bivalvia; order Ostreida; family Ostreidae; genus Magallana; species Magallana gigas. Next base: position 19,180,657 of record NC_088858.1, on the reverse strand, counting down.
AAACTACTCTCTATAAATAGTTAAACATTGGTATCATTTTATTTAACATAGCTTAAAATGTGTTGAACACACGTTAAATCAAGAAATATTGGCAAAACCATGCTTCACATAACACTAATGTTAGAACAGATAACGGTAAAATATTCCGGAATGCTCTACTGTGATGTCATGCGACAATCGCAATGAAATCATTACAGACACATTTTCTCTTGTCGTAGGTTTTAGTACCCGCTATTTTAAAGGAGATCATGTACATGTTAAAATAAAAACATCATTCAGTTGATTAGCAATAAATACTGATTTATTGACTTATGTTTCAGTTCATTTACACATTACTGTTAAAATGCATTGATAGACATGTATGCATGCAGCTGTACAAATTATTAAGCACCAAAATTTCAACCTGAGGATTTGACAAATTAACAATATACCGGGTAATGAAAATATATAATTTTTGGATTACATATAAATATTGCATTGGTAAGGAGAATCATTGGTAAAAAAATCATACAACATCTGAAAACGTCATTAAAACTCTTTCAGTTTGACATGAATTAAGAAATGATTATACTGGAATATGCATGTACTTCAATTCATTCACAACTGATCATCACTACGAAGCAAATTGCCTAGTTTTACAAAGTAATAAATGATCTAAAATGATAGCATATTCAAATTATATGTAATTTATTCAACATAGCCAGCACAATTCATAATAATCAATTTAGCATAGCTAGATAGCTTTATCTTTTTTTTCTTGGATTAAACAACAACCATGAAGTGAAGTTATGTTTTCCTAGTCTGATTTTACAGAGTTATCCTTCTTGATGCTCCACTTTTGAGGCTCATTTTACTCTAGTTTTAGCAGCCTCTCCTCACCGAACAGTTCTGGGGGGAGGTCCTTCCAGTGGGGGTAGCTGGTCTGGGTCCCCGGGAACTGGACAGTTATCCCTGCGATCCTATTGGCCCTGTACACAGACTCCTGGAGACCTAACTCAGGCTTAGTGGACAGGAACACTGCTAGGGAACCACAGAATGCATCACCCGCACCCTGAAACACATAACATATACTGTATACAGGGAAATATTCGCCCCCGTTTTATTTTCGCCCTTTCACCATCGTTGTCAGCGGGTGAATTTAAAATTGGGCAATTTCCAATGTTCCAGGTTATGTCTTTAGTACACAAGCGTGTCTGGGCGAATTTAAGACGGGGCGAAACTGTTTGGAAGTGTAGAAGGGTGAAACTAAATGGGTGAAAATAACCCTGTATACAGTAACACTGAACACAAAAAAAAAATACCGTATTTTAATTTCACAATGAAATTCTTTCTTTGTTCTTAAAACATTGCTGTGATGTCTCTCTAAAATTTTACCTATGACAGTCCGATATTAATGAGCTTCTTAATATCAGACCGTTACCAGTGGATACAGTTCTGATATTGTTCAAAATTGGACTGTCACAGGTAAATCAACAATGAAATTCAATGGCAGTGTTATAGGAACGATATATGCCTTAACCGTTCTGTATGAAAAAATATTAGACAGTTCTCAGCCCTTGAACGGGCCTTGAAACTCTCTGATATTTATACATACAGAACTGTTTTCAGCATATATCCATTTCGTATATATGGTATGCCTCAGAAGATAAAGTTTGTAGCATCTTTATGTGCCAACAGTTTTTATCCACTCCCTCATCTCCAAACAGGAGCAGACTTTCATTCTTGGCTAGTGAAGATTATTTACTAGTAAAAACTGACTAATAAGCATAACTATGATTTAGCTAACCTGAACCTTAAAATGAGTTCCTCAAAATCATTATCATGAATAATAACCTCTAAATTTCCAAGCTCAGAGAATTAGCACAATTGTAAAGTGTATAGTAAATGCCCTTTGTAATTCCAAAATGCCCCATAATCAACTGCCAAACATATCATTGTAAAACATGGAATTAATTTCTATTGGTGTGGATCAAGTCTCGACCAGTTTTCTCCCTTAAATGGTACCCTACCATGACAGGGACCAGATGTACCTTAATGCTAACTTACAGTGGTATCCATGGCTTGGACTTTAGGAGTAGGTATGTGAACTGCTTCATCATCTGCTTTACTCATGACAACAGCCCCATTTTCTCCAAGTGTCACTATAACAACTTGACAACCTTTCTGTAAGACTGATTTTGCAGCAGTTTTGGCCTCTTGTACCCCAGGCACTTGCATCCCTGTGATTATTTCAGCCTGCAATGAACCTAGACATTTGGTCGTATAAAGGGAATTTTAGATGTACTAGTATGTGAAGTCAAATTATAACATATTGCATGGATTTGGCTTTTTATATTGATTTAACATTGTAACAAAGTTTACTAATTGCTATTCAGAAATGTGTTAGAACAGATTACCGTAATGTCATTTGAATTATAAAACTGACATAGTTCTTTTCTTTCAAATATCTCCTCTTAAGTCTCATCTTTTAGGGGGAAAAGGGTGTTGATTAAATTAATGACAATGCATGTATACTTTACACTCAATAACTAGAATATCACAATCTATCTCCCCCTTAAGTCTCATCTTTTTGGGGGAAATAAGAATGTTAATTAAATTCATGATAATGAATACCTCAGACTCGTTAACAACTAGAATATCACAATATTGGAAATAATCTTCAAGCCCAGTGGTGGCCGGTGCCATGTTAAATAAACTTCTTACTGAAACAGAAACATTTCAAATAAAATTGTCATTCACAATGAATTCACCAGTTGCAATTGTTCTTATTTGTTCCTTAACTTAATTTCTCATAAAAATGGATATATATGTCACCAGGTTCACAGGTGTGTGACTGTCAGTCAATATATTGGGTCTCAATAGCTCATTGGTTAGAGCGCTGGCACGGTACGCCAGAGGCCCTGGGTTCGAGTTCCGGTTGAGACTTGACTTTTCACCACCCGTGACGTTTGGCGCCCCACGGTGGTGAAAAGTCAAGTCTCAACCAGGACTCGAACCCAGGGCCTCTGGCGTACTGTGCCAGCGCTCTAACCAATGAGCTATTGAGACCCGATATACTGACTGACAGTCACACACCTGTGAACCCGGTGACATATATATGTCTGCACGAAAATGTTTTGCAACCTCGTTCAAACATATTTTAGAAAATCATAAGAAATGTTTACCATTCATACTGCTTAATTAATACACAATGTCTGTTTATTTAAACTGAATGGAACTTATTCTTACTATTGAAGGATTTTGCCATCTTCAGGGCATGAAGGGTTGCTTTTGGGTCAATTTCCAGATTGCACAAAAGAATTTTTGAATTTCGAATCAAATCTTTAGCAGATTCTACACATTCTTCTGTGAGATAATCATTGGCTCCTTTAACAACCACAATGGAATTTTCTCCTGAAAATAAGCTAGTAATGACCAGTACAAGTAAATTAAAAACCCTGAAATCAAGAAAAGAATACTATCTTAACATGCTTTAGACAGCAAAAGTGATTTATGATTGAATCAATCAGTATGGTTTAAATTAAAATTATATAATTTCCTCCTTGTTTCAGATAAGAAAAGAAGCAGGTTAACTGTATAACCCAAAACACACCTAACGGGTTACCATATATATATTAATTTCAAATTGATTATACAACTCCCTCGATCCCCCCACCAAAAAATTAAATGAAGTGAAAAACAATCTATTCAAAACAAAACTTTTTTTTTCAACCAAACAAATAATCTTAGCCACTTACCGCTGTCATTGACAAAGATGGGAGCCACACCAGTAGCTGCCTTCGAAGTGGTGCCTACGTGACTGACATCAATTTTATTTTTGATTAGGTCCTCTTTGTATTCTTTGCCAAAAGAGTCTTCACCCACCTTAAAATTTCAGAATGATTATCATTAATGATCATGTTGACAATACTTTAAAGTATCATGAGAGAGAGAGAGAGAGAGAGAGAGAGAGAGAGAGAGAGAGAGAGAGAGAGAGAGAGGGGACCAACTATCGGTACATGCAAATACAAATATGTATCGACTAAACTGCATACCATACTAATAAGGGCAGTTTTGGCTCCTAGTCTGGCGGACATCACAGCAGGGTTTGCACCCTTCCCACCAAAGCCCTGGGAGAATTTACTCCCAACGATAGTCTCCCCTGCTGCTGGTAATCGAGGCACATAGCTGGTATATAAAAACAATCAATTTAAAACATTTGCCAACTATTTGCAGACTTGTGTTAATTGGAACTTATATTTTTAATGTGTTTATATCCTTTATTTAATTGAAATGTTTGTGTATCTGCGCTGTATACAGTCAGAGCAGCACAATCTTTAAAATCTTTAAAACCTCTCCCCCATATACATTCCTTTTTGACCACACATTTTCTATGTCTCTTTGCATGATGACACGTATCGATTAAACATGTTAAAGTTACATACCTTACAAGGTCTATGTTACAGCTACCTACGACAACCACGTCCATTGTAAAAGTGAAAGTAAAAGAAATAGGGTTTATTTCAAAACGTAAATTAAAAATTTCGTGATTATCGCATTTTTTAGAATTTTTAAATTTATTATGTTAAGATTGAAAATACAATAACAACATGAAGTGATTTTCAATGCTTATTTTAAATGAAATGGGTAGAAAAAACGTGCGAAAAGTGTGTTATTAAATTTTCTGAGATTCTCCCTATGCAAACTAATAGCGGAAGTAGCTCTCTGAAATCTTGCAGAAACCATCGATCGGTGCAGCAAAGAGGCCGTCAGTGTACTGTATCACAATGTCTTTCGATAAATTCAAACCCAAATACAAAATACATGAAGAGACGGAGAATTACTTCAAACTGAGGGCGGAGGCAGGGGCTAAACCATATGATCAGCTAACGGTGGAAGAGGCAAGGGAAGGAAACGTTGCAAACGCCAAACGCTTTGCAGGCACCACGGAATTTGAAGGCACCGTGAAAGAGTTCACAGTTCCAACCAAACACTGCAGCGATGGTAAGATCCATTTTATCTCTAAATCGGGTGTAGTTTTATAGTTTCACCTGAGCTGAATCGCATGACTTAGTTTCTGACTTACTGTATTGAAATCCTGAAAAAGTCAAATATAAATATTATGATTGATAAAATGGTACCATAATGTATGTTTTGTTTTTGAATATGTGGGCGTGGCCTAGTTTTTGTAGATGTACTGCATGCTCTTACAATCTCTTGCAATTTGGCTATAGTGTTGTATTTTCTTGCCATGGTTTGGATTGATAAAAGATTAAAATTATTAAATCGCAATATCACAACTATATAATCAAATATTTCTGTGTGAATTGAATACAAAGACACTTATTGAAATTCTCAAGTAGTGTGCATACACATGCATGTAGATAAAAAAAGTAAACTGCCACAGCCTTCTTTTTCAAAAAACTTTTATTGAAATTCCATCTAAAACAAACTTAGCTGAATAGCAGTTAAATTAAATGAATTATGCATACCCTCTGCATCAATAACTTGTCATCAATTTATTATTGAAACATATTTGCATGTCTGTGTTGTGTTGACAATATGAGATGATGCATAGATGAATAATGCTGAAATCATTATTTAGAATTGTGAAACCGTACCAGAGAAGTATATAACAGTTAGTATATACCGGTATATGCGTCCCTGACAATACTAGGGTGTTTAGAATAATTTGGGTCTGTCAAATACCTTGATTTGACTGCTCAGTTTTCAAAGGATTAAATTAATCAGAATGTGACCATGCATCTTTGTCTAAGGGTGGCAGGGTCCTTGAGGATTTACAGGGTGCTGTACATGTGCACTCATAATGATTCCTCTCATGTAAGGGAAGAAGAGGAGGAAAAGGGATTTTATTAAGGGCCTCATTAAAACTAATGTGGGGAAAATTGGCAATTTCAAATCATTGGAATGTTAAGTGAATTTGGATTATCACACACGTGTACCTTACAACATTTATATTGAGTCATTGTAGATAATTATGTAATATTTTTCTTGAACGTAACAGAAATGGTTCTATATATTGTAATTTTCTTTTTTTATAGGAAAGGTGTCATGACATATTCCAAGTAACCATAAATATAAAATGTATTTTCACATTCCTGACTTGGAAAAAAGTACGAAAACCAAATTATAAAAATTCGTATAACAAGAAAAATTGGAATACATGGAAATGGGAATGATTTAAGAGGGATGCAATCATTCTGAGGACTTAGCACAGATCAGTGTTAATCGAGCTATTGGGGAAAAAAATTTCTATTTATGCAGGTGTTCTAGGGAAGAAAAAGTTAATTTGAAACATAGGATGCTATTGCCAATCAATGTCAATAAAGCTTTAACTACAACATGTAAGAGCCGTTTTTTAAGAGTCAGAAGAATATAATTAGAAACGACTTGTTTTGTGATCTGGAATGCTGCCTGTCTGGAATATTGAGGACATACTGTAGTATGTTACTCATAAGGCCTAAAAATAAAAAGTTGTGTGTTTAGGGTAACCCAACCTAACCTACAAAAATGCCCCGATCCTACCATTTTTAGAAGTCTGTTTTTATCCGATTGTGATTTTTATATTATTTCTATTAAAAACCCATTTTTAAATATGACAAAACATTCTTAGGATTCATGCAGAAAAAAATATGATACAATAAAAAAAAATCCCTACCTACCTAACCTAATTTTTTCATCAGTGTTACCCATACACACAATTTTTTTTTATAGGCCTAAACAACTACTACTTAATAGTTGAATTTTATTTTTGTCTTAGATCTGTTAAAAATAGGGTTTCCTGACACTCAATTTTCAGACAGTCTCACACGTAACTCGCAAATCTCAACAGGGGGCACCCTTGATTTTTTAAACCAAGAGGCTTATAAAAGCAGACAACTTCATGAAGGCAATTTCATTGATCTTTAATACTAGGATAACGTTTTTCAAGCTTTGTGCAAAATACTACAGAAATCAAAATCTTAAGAAAATTAAATGCATACAGAAAATGCAAAGAGAACAGACATCAAGAATTTTTGAGTTGATCAACAAATTAAATGTTCATTGAAGTATATTTATTGTGAATATATTCATAGAAGAAAGTTCTATGAAGTATATTTAATAGCATATTGTACTAATATAATCATTTGCCACAAATTTAAGTATCATTGAAACTGATTTTCGATGTATATACATGTAGTGCGAAAATCAATGCCAACGAATATTAATAATACTACCGCGTACATGCATTATTATACAGTATTTCAGCAGTACTGTATTTTTCTTCAGGAATCCCCATCACTGTGTACCGGTCCAAGCACTGTGATCTGTGTGTGGCCCCCTCAGTGTTCGTCTACTTTCATGGCGGGGGGAATGTAGTTGGGTGTCGTCAAACAGTGGACACGATCTGTCGAATCTTCTCCAGGTGAGCACATCTCCATTTCAATCACAACTATTTTAATTTATTCTTGAAACATTCTTACTGTAAAGAAAACCAGGGCTGTCTGTTCATTAAACATTTCTTACCATAGAAAAAATCAGATTTGGACTTGGAATATTACGGGAATTAATGAACCTTATTACTGCATGCACAACTTTGAAATTCGAACTTTGTATAGTATTTTTGTACATAGTAGATCAATATGAATTTTAAAATCATATTTGAAAAAAAAATGAAGCATTTCTTGTAAGTAAATACATGTATTTTACATGTACATTACTATTTTATGTTGCATGCTGAAGTTGTTTCCTTGAAATCACCATATGTACCTATGTGGTAATAAACTGCTCAATCAGTAGCTTAATTAATCAAGACAGATAAGATGGAACCAGTCTGGTGGAGGCTTAAAGAGGCTCTCAGAGACATTTATTTGACTACTTCACATACACAGTTTATATATTCTAGTTACTACTAGCTGCGGACATCTTTGAGAAATTCTATTTTTCATGCAGTTTGTAGCACTTAATTTTAAAACTCTCATACTTTAAATTATAATATATTTTGTTTTATAGTAAAAATTACAGATATCAATCTCACTATGAGAATTGATAACTTGAACCATTGAATGCCAGCTGACTGATTTATTTGTGTATATAACATATTTTGCTGAAATTTTCAAAATGCTTCTGTGCAAAGTTGTTGATGTAAATCTCTCAAGAGATTCAAAGATAAGCTGATCTTATTGAGGTATACCTCCACCGATGGTTGATAACTCAGCAGCTGAGGTTAAACTTGTTATGTTAATACTCTGATCTTTACTACGTCTTTACGGCAGGGTAATAAATGATTGTGATGATCCGACTGCCAAACCTCCATTACATAAATCTGTTCAAGTTTGATTGTTCCTGACATGATGACTGTTTTTTAAGTGTAAACATGCATGCCTGAATTACCAGGTTTAGTGCACATAATTGACATGGTTTACATAGTGAACAGTGAACCTCTCTCTGTGTTTTACAATCCTGGCAAGTCTATGGAGTGCACTGACATTTGTTTACAAAGGGTATATATTCGCCAGTGTGATAGCTGTGTTGTTGAGCTTTTAAAGAATAGAAAGGGGGGGGGGGGTTGTCTTGTGAATAAGATGCATTGGGATACTGTCAATTTTACATCAGCGAAGTACTTAATTAGATCTTTCTGGGGTGTTTTATCTTTTACAGGATGAAAAATAAATTGATATCTTGAGAAATGTAAAAATTGTTAACTTTACTTTTCAGTCTTGAATGTTAAAAGCTATGCATTTATACATCTTTGCTAGCCAAGGATGTAAGTTCTGCTCCTGTCGTCTCCAAGAGAGAGAGAGAGAGAGAGAGAGAGAGAGAGAATTATTGTCTTACGTTTTTTGATACATCTTACCAGAATGTTTATGTACGGGTATGCTAATTAAATCTTTAATCCTTTCACAGAGATGCCCCCTGTGTGGTGGTAAATGTTGAATATCGCCTTGCCCCAGAACATAGATGGCCGGCCAACCATGAAGACGCCACATGTGTGGTCCGCTGGGTCAAAATGAACAAAAGTCTTCTTGGTAATCATTTTGTTCAATAAATTGCCATAAATTAATAAAGCATAATTGATTCCTATTACATGTATTTTAAGTTGCACAACCGTATATCCAGTTATATATACATGTAAAAGCGGATGCTTTTTAGCTTAAAAAGATTTTAGATTTGCTTGATATTAATTGTGAATATAAAAATGTTACAAATATCTTCATTTTTGCAAAATTTACAACACTCATAAAAAAAATAAACCCTGGATATCGGGTATTATGTATATATCAACTTGGATATTATTTCTGACTTTCTTCTTACTATTTGATGATATGAATTGATTCATTTTCATGATAGATAATGATTGATAAACAACCATTATATTATTTTTGTATGCAGTTCATTGCATGATAGATTTATCACAACAATACCATTATATGTAATATGATCATTCTGTACAGTATGAACAAGATGTTCATGTATCTGGGGATGATAAATTAGTAGTATTGTTTCCTGTGAGTAAGCTGCAGGAACTGTTTAATGAAACAGGGGAAAACTAAGGCCACATAAAATTAATTCTCTGGTTCTCAGGCCAAATTTTCCAAAATTAGATGAGGGAGGGAGGCTTTTTTTTTTCTTTTTTATTGGTAAAAAAACAGATGAGGAAGGCTTTTTTTTTATTTGGGAAAGAAATTAACTACCTAAAATTTAAAAAACAAGATTTTCTTTATTCAAGCTGCAACTTTCAAAGTACAACAATGATATTTAATATTTAAGTCAAATGAAAAAAATATCTATTCTTTTATAAGTAAACTGTTTGTTTTCATTTTTCTGCTTCTTTGCTCTTAGGCTTTGAACACTCTTCCGTTTTAACGGGGCTGTTGTTGTGAAACAACACAATCATGACACATTGGGTACTGTACTTCTTCTGTATATGTGTCTTGTGTCCCACAGTGATAGCATATTGGGGGAAATACACCAGAGCTGTACATGTAGTAAGGGGTCTCAGTTGGAGATGCGCTGGCCAAATTTGATCTCATATAAACTTTCTACAACAGAGCGCATATTGAGGGTGCTTTCTCAGGATTATCAGGTTTTAATTCCTAAATTCAGATCCACATGAAAACTGATAAAGTCCAATGATTTTGGTAAGCAAGGCACTTTTTTGGGCACCAAGTTTAGTAGCACTATATAACTTATAAGACTCTGGGTTTCTGGCAATCTATGCAGGTTCCCATTTGTTTCACTGTTTTGGCAGTCTGAGCAGATAGAGTAAATGGAATTCCATGTCTGCTTGCAGTTGATTGTGCTCGTTTTGATGATAAAGAAGGACAGTGTTCCTCTGTAGTATTGGTTCAAAAAACCTCATTGAACTCCTTGTAGTGTCCTCCTTCTCCTTTAATAAATGACAGTCATTTAAAAATAAAGAAAAATACTAATCCACTTTACAAAACGTAAAATGACATATATGATGTTTACTCTAAAATACCTGGCACTGGATCAGGAAAGTTGTGTAACTGGCTAGAGATATCATTATGCAATTTTGGGGCCAAACATTATTGATCCGACAGTTACTAGGACCACATTTCTTCACAGTTAAGAAGTAAGTCCTGAATACACAGCAGTTATCAATAAACCCCGCAAGTTTATAATGGTTAAAATCGCGGCGTCCAAACTGTTCTTGTGTTTGCCAACTGACAAAGAAACGGAGGCACCAAGTAATATTTCTGGGGAGGTCCAATTTTCCCAATCGAATTTCATCGATTTCACGCCCTCGTACAGGTCTAACAAAAAACATCCATCAGAAAAACTCTCAATTATAGTCCACGGTAGAATTAAAAGGGTTCCATGGCGGATACATATCGAAACAGCAGACATTTGATTCGTTTTAAGTCCAAAATTTCCATCGACCCCATTTTTACTAGTATCTTCTTTATCATCGGGAGGTTTGGATCATAAAGTTATTACGTACGAAAAGAAGCGACTTAATGACTAAGACTACACCGGAAGCTGCATATTAGAAACAATAGTAAAACTATATGCAAACCGAAAGCGGAAACTTTTTTTTCCTGGATAGGTCTCCGCATTATCAACTTTTTATTTTATTGAAAATGCAATAAAATTAGCAATGCGGCACCCTCAAAACGGATGCGCGCGGGCCTGAGAACCGTAATTTCAATTTTATTTAGCCTAATAACTGAGTCAAATATTAAAATGCTAAAATCTATGTTTTAACAAAATTTTTGAATACCGTAGTTATAAACAGATATATTGTTTTGTACAAGGGGAAATTACTCATTTTGCAGTTAAAATAGATGAAAATATGGGAATACAAATGGACTATTAAATACAATTAATCTACCAATGAATTTTATTCTTAAGTTAAAAAAAAAGCTGAAAAAAATATAATCATAGTCAACATTGCTTTTGCATTCAATATGTTTCATACCAGTTTGTTTTATCATAAATAAACAATTAATTTAAAACAGCTATTGTTTCTATATCACAGTGAGCTACCATAAAAAAAATCTATTTAATATGCATTATTTTGTTGAATTATCATGCAGACTTTTAATCCATCAAATAAATTTTTCATACTAGTTTCAGAAAAAAATTTATTAACTAAAAAGGATTCGCATGCATGTATTTGATTGAGGGTGCAACGGATTGGAAGTTTTGTCTGTATAACATGAGCTGATTTACAGGTGCCAGTAACGAGAGTCTAGTCGGTGTCGGTGGTAACAGTGCAGGGGGTCAGATAGCAGCGATGGTGTGCCACTATGTAGAGGGCATTGACTACCAGGTATTCACTGATTGGTTGATTTGTTTTGTGATGAGTAGGTGCGACGAACGAGAGCACGGTGGGGGTGGGTGGAGACAGTGCAGGGGCCCGCCTGGCCGCGACGGTTTGTCACGACTTGCCTGAAATTGACTACCAGGTAATAATGGTGGCACGTTTCTCTTCCTCTGTTTTAGGGGCTGTCAACCGCAGTACGGTGGGGGTAGGTGGGGACGGTGAGGGTAGCCGCATGGCGGCTCTCGTTTGTCACGAGGTCCCTGATTTAGGGTATCAGGTAACATGCAATGGAATTCATGCATTTGTTGCATGATTGCATGTTGTCTTAGCTCCTCAGTTTACATTTTGATTTATTTTTTCATGCAATTACTAGTTCTATTATTTAAAAAGCTTTAATTTTTTTTTTCATTTAGTCAATAATTTGCATTGTCTCCATTTTGCTAAGTGGATAACAAGAATTAATCACAATATCACAGGGGTTTACTTGAAGATGATTCAGATGACATAAGAAAACTTTTAATTTTAATTATCATACATACTTCTCATCTTTGTTTCATGACAGTTAATCCAACCTAATTTATCAAGTCTCTTTTGTCAGATTTGCACATAATGCTGCTACTATGACAGATAAATATAACTGTTTACATTCATTTTGTATTACTGCATACAATCAAGGACATTTGTTTCTAACTGCTGTTCAAGTTGATGTTTTTTTTCTTTTACGGTTTTGTGGTTTAGTTTCAATCCATCGAGTTTCGTCTAGCTGTGTTGTTGTTTTATTTTTAATTGTTACATTCAGTTGTGTTGTGTACTGAGCTGTTTGTAAATGTGAAATGTGATGAATGAATTATATAGTTAATTTGATTTCCAGTTAACAATTAACTTATGATTTCAGATATTATTAATTTGTTATGTAAAATTCATATTTTTTGGTTCAACTTTATATATATATAAACAGAAGTAAAGCTATGTTTCACAATTATAATAGATTCTAACAAAAATATTCCGCATTTTGTCAATATTGTGTATATGACTATATTACATACAGACTTATATGGTCATTATTTCTTGCGTAGGTGCTAGTGTACCCTAATGTTGACTTGAGGAGGAACTACAAGTCTGCAGAGGAATTCGCAGAAATGCCTGGACTCACAAAAAAGATGGTGGATTGGTAATGTTTCGCGTTCATATCTTCAGTCTACCATACCAGACATGTTTATATCAATCGAATCTGTCCATTCATTTATCTGACAATCTATTCTTCTGTCTGTCCATCCATTTATCTGTCCCTCCATCTGTCTGTCCATCCATTCATCTGATCATCATCTGTTTATCTATTTATCTATCTTTCTATCCATTCATTTATCAATCCATCTGTCTGTCTGTTCATCTGCAAGTACACCTGATTGTTTATCAGTCACAACTTTTAGTTTGTTTTGCTCAAGAGATATAAGCAAGTACATGTGCAGTATAGGAAAATAGCAAGGTACGTGTTGTTTCCTTCAGATAAAGTATTCTAGGCATAATATGATGTCATACTGGTGTTTAAAATAGTTGATTGATAAAGGACCCTGGTACTTGGATTAGAAAATACCAAAACAACTAAATTGCAACACTCCAAAGACTTAATATGTACAAATATCTATGTCTCGTGCAAGTAAAAGTCACATTGTCTGCCCTTGCATTATTTGATAAACAAGTTTCAGCATTATAATTGACTGGATAAATATTGATAATGAAATGAAGTTATTCATGTCCATACTTAAGAATTACTTAAGCATTGAATGCTCTTTTTGGATATCATCAGTCCTTTAACACATCAGGTTGTGCAGACAAATTGAATACTGCGCGGTAGTGCAATATTAGTTTGCACAGCATAACACACTGTATAATAATTTGTCTCCATGGCCTGGTGTGTTGTAGAACCGACGATATCCAAAAATAAGCATTCAGTGCATAATATTAGACACAGAATTTTTTTTAAAAATCATGTACTATCTTTTTTTTCGACTCAGGTATATACTATATGTTAATGGAAATGTAAACCAGTACTCAGGCTTCATGGGAGCTAGGTGACTTGTGCCAATTAATGCATGTTAGACTTATTATTAACTTCACAACAAGCACCCTCCTGCAAAACAGATCTACAGATTACAGGCATTCTATTTTAGGTTTACAGAAAAATACATTGATGAAAAAGATATAACAAATCCCAAAGCCTCTGCCATCCTACAGAAAAAGTTTAGTGGTCTTCCGCCAGCGTTGATAATCTTAGCCGAGTTGGATCAGAATCGAGACCAGGGTTATGGTGAGACAGGCCTTCGATAATATCTGTGTAACCTATAACCTCTCTGTCTTTTAGGTTCATGGACCACTACATAGATCGCTCTGACCTTGACAATGCTAGAGCTTCTCCTTTGCTTCACACTAACTTTAACACACTTCCGCCGGCATTGATTATAATCGCTGAACTTGATGCACTGAGGGATGAGGGTATTGGTAAGCATGGCTTGCACTTTTGTCAAAAAGATCACTCTATTGTGTTTCTACCATTTATCTCTGATTAGCTTCGTGGAGCAATTAGAAAATGTTAAAGGAGCTTTTTTTGGTTTATTTTGTTTTGGGTTGGAAGATATTGGTCATTTAGTCCTCGTACTCATTCCGTGCTTGTTCAGTGGATATTAAAGATACATTTGATATATAAAGCAATATATTCATTATTCAATAAAGCTAGAAACTATTAGGTCATCTTAAGAGTAGAAACTTAATAATCCATATATGCAGAGAATTAGAATAAAAGAAAAGAGATCTAATTAAATTAACTTAGTTTTGAGAGAGCCAAATGAGGAAAGTTTTTTGCCTTTAACATGTTGAGAGATATTTTGACATATTGCTATTTGTTTGACCAAAACTAATTTTTCTCTTGGTCTAATATATCATATGTTCATGATAAAATACTTACAATGTATACTTTATTTAAGTTGCATATATTTTAAAAGAAATGAGAATTTTCCTCTTTTTTTTGGGGGGGGGGGGGGGTTAGTGTTGTTGTTTTATTGGGGGAGGAGAGTTTTATTTTTCTTGCAATAGTGCCTTTTGGTATTTTTTTTATACTATATATTATATGTGTAAGTAAACCTGCATTAATAATAACTATATTATGTACAGTATGCACAGTAATGTAATGATCAGTGTATAGAACATGTATACATATAGCCATGTGCATGTATCACATAACAGAATGAAAACATAAGTAATTAACTTACTTGAAATATTGATATATACAACTAAAAACATGTTTTTCTCATCCATGTCATATAATAAACATATATCTGTATGAAATTTTTGGATTTTTTAAAAATCATGTATGAAACAGAGAACATTTGAGAATGAATTTGATCACTTACTTCATTCCCTGTTATTAGCGTACCATGAGAAACTAAAGGAGGCAGGCGTGAAGTCACAGATCTTCACAGTAAAAGGTGTGACTCACGGATTCTTCCATCTTCCAGGTAGAAATTTATTTAATTTAAAGTAGGCAACTTTAACAATTGGTTCCGCTAGTTCTTATTGTGAAACAATATATTTTTTCATGTAGATGTAAGGAGTATGAAAGCAATTGCAGAAATTTTATGATAAGCTGTAGTATATATGGTTAAGTTTTTCCTTTATTGTGTTTCTTCTCTTTTTTGTTTATAATTGTGATGATTTTAATTTCTTTATCCCTTTTCAAGCATCTTTCTTAAACAGTTAACCATCTCATGAATGTGGTTTATATTTTATTTCCTTAAGTCAAAAATGCCCCTATCCCTCTCTCCTCCTTCTTTCTGTCTTCCCCTCCCAAAATTTACTTTCACTTCATAAGGATTGTACAGTATACAACAAACTTGGGCAATAGAAAATACTGAGCTGTTCCCTGAACCAAGGGAAAATTTTTGGATCATTGACTGTTTAGGCATGAAATAGTCGTTTTACATGTTTTTATATTACTGAAGCTTTTCATGCCATTATGCAGTATACTTAAGATCGCTTTGATCTTTTACTTGCACCATTTGAAGCTTATATGTAGAAGGGGGAGGTTCCAAACCATTCTAAGGTTAAGGTCATAGCAGAATTATATATAAAATCCTTGTCCGGGGCATATCTTCTTTCCCCTTGGTCCAATCTGGCTCATACTTCACTCACAGAGTGTCTATGGTTAAAGGGTGTGCAGTGACCTTGATCAAAAGTTTGTAAGTCAAGGTCATATTGGACAACTAAAAAAATTGTTGTTTTTTTTTAGATTATACTTTCTACTTAGCCGTATATGGCTCATACTTCACATAAACAGAGGTTATGGATTACAGATGTGTTGTGACGTTGAAGCAATTTTCAAGGTCAAATGTGAAGGTCACAGCAGAATTATATGAAAAATCCTTGTCAGGAGCATTTCTTCTCTCCCTTTGCTCCAATCTGACTCATACTTCACCTATATTGTGCCTTTGGTCAAAGGGTATGCAGTGACTTTGAATGATGTTTGTAGGTCAAGTGTCAAGGTCATATTGGATCACACACAAACTTTTTTTTAAATGAGCATATATATACTCTCCAGCTCTGTTTGGATGTCTAATACTGTACTTAAACAGAGCTTTGTGGTTAATGGTGTGCAGTGACCTTGAACCAAGTCAATGTGAAGGTTAAAGTAGATCTCTTTATAATCAGTTTTATTCCATAGATTATTTCCCATTAGCTTAATCTTGCTTAGATTGAACAAAAATGCCTGTATGTAAAGGGTATTGAGATTGAATTAGAAGTTCTATGCCAGCTGGAAAATTTATAGGTCAAGGTCAAAGCAAAATTCTCTGAAATTCTTTTCATCCTATTGTCCATTATTTAAGCAAGGCCTTTTGAGATGGTCACCATCTCAATGTTGTCTAGTTGAGTTTGTTATTTTTGGAAATTATAATTTAGCAAATTTGATTGGTTAAGGGATTCCCCCGCTATGTGGTGTTAGCATTAGGGGCCTAGGGGGATATCCCTATTGCTGGTCAAAAGTCAATTTATGACCTCATGAATTTTTGATTGAAGTGAAATGTGCAAGTTAGTCATGAATTCTCATATGATACATGTATTTTATTTTAATTAAAAGTTTTCTCTCCTTCTTCAGGACATTTTAAAGAGTGTTGCCTTAGAGCCCACGAGAAAGTATCCAAGTTTATCAAAACACACTCCTGAACCTCAAAATCACTGCTTCCATCTCAACAGCAGCAGCAGCCCAACACTCAATTGTAAAACCCAATTTGATTGGTCAATGTTGAATGCTGTCATATCACATCTACTCAGAATAAGGATTATTGTAATTTACATTGTAGCCAAGATAATATCTCTTAGACAGTTAAGTGTATCTAGAACTATTTTAAGGGAAGAAAAAATATACACTGTATGAATTTAGTATCGTAGCCTTGATAAAAAATCTACTAGGTATAGTGTAGTGTACATGTATTTAAACTATTTTGATAAATGATGATGTATATATGTGCAATTTGATTGATTAGCTTTGATAAAGGTTTTACTAACCAGTGATATAGCCATGATATTGTCTTTTACATTAACCATATATGTAGTTTCTATATGTAATTGATAACATAAATTTAGAATGTATGCACTATAATAATGAGGATAAGATTTTGAACAAGTGAAATAGTTTTCTTAATTCTGTCTCATATTTTGTTTCCATATAAAAAAGATTTATTTTTTGGTGGAAATCAGGAGAACCAGTTTATTGTATTTTCAATGTTATTAACTGTCTGTTTTAAGTTTAATTTTGCTACGGTTAGTACTGGTACTGTGTAATTAGTAGAAGTACTTGTTTATGCTGTATAGTACAATTTATATATTTTTTCATCTTGTTACTTTAACAAAACCTCTTTTAAATATGCTTTTAGGAATATCTTACGCCTGATGCTATTGCTATGTTGTATGTATATAATGCTAAAAATTGAATGGAAGATCGATTGATCGAAGCTCAAGTTGCAACAAGTATGGTGTAAATTAAGGTGGACAACTATTTTTCATTTTCTATATCTGCATTTTATTGTTCTTGGTTTTTGAAAATAGTATTTTTGCTTGGACCAAAGACTCAACTAAACAGTTTCAGTCATATCTTTTTTTTTCATTGGTTTGAAGTTGTTTAAAAGTCTGCATTTTTTAAAGGCTGACTTTGTCTCTACCTAGTTTGTAAATACCTGCAGATATATACATATATATATACGTGTACATCTAAGTTTGGGACATGTCCTTTGTAAGTCATAATGCTGAGATGGGGAAGTGGTTTTGGTGGTCTTACAGATTTCCTAAGAACTAGGGCTTGAGAACTAGATTATCAGTGACTTAACATAAGGTTTTTCTCATCTGTCCTAGTACCGGTATAACATCACACAGATATCTGCAGTCAAGCTTGTTGGTGCAAAATTTACATTTACATGCACAATTATGAGCAGAAGCAATTAGTACAATTAGATACATTTTAAGATGTATTTACACAATGAAATTTTTCATCCAATTTTAAATCGACTTGCTCAAATAAGTCAAAATAATTGAAATCTTGAGGTGGTCAAACGATTTAATTTTGCAATTGATTTTCAATTATTAAAACTTATTCAATTTTATAATTGTCAGGAAAAAGTTAATTCTCACCAGAGAGTCGATCGAAAATCGGACGCACTTCAGATTTTTTAATCGACTTTCAGACTTTATTTTCGACTAGGTGGTCACACGGTACAATTTTAGTTGAAAGTCGAATCGAATGATAAAATCAGATGGAAAATTAAGTGCGAGATTGCATCATGTAACCGCACTTTTATATTTGAAAATTAGTCAATTCTTCTTGACTTACCATAAATAAAAAAGCAAATAACTATGATCTAATATGTAGAGCTGATTTTCAGTGGGAAGTGTTTAGAACTCTGTAATTTATCTCAAGGAAGTTTCCCAATTTTCGTTGTAGGTCTTCCATCTCAAATTTGGTTGTTCTTTTTTGTGCTAGTCATTGTAATTTTTTATTGCTGAAGTACAGTATTTTTTTTTTTTTAAACTTGT
Source organism: Magallana gigas (assembly GCF_963853765.1). NCBI lineage: Eukaryota > Metazoa > Mollusca > Bivalvia > Ostreida > Ostreidae > Magallana > Magallana gigas. Next base: position 19,161,810 of record NC_088858.1, on the reverse strand, counting down.
TCATAAAGTGCCATTTTTTGTTATGACTGATTCAAGTTTGAGCAATGTTTTATATATTTTTTTTACAGTTCTGTGAAGTTGATATAAAACCCCATAAATAAACAGTTTTTGCATATACAGCCAATAAGTTGTGACAGTACTGATCTTGTCTTGGTACATGCATTTTACAATAAGTTTCAACGATATGCAGAATGTGTCTTGCCAGTCACATCTGACATTTTCAAAATAAACAAAAATACTATAACAAAGATTATTATCAAATGCACCTCCCAATTACAAAGTATTTCTGTATTTTATTTACAATGTCATGTATATTCAATTATTGAAAGTACCCAAAATCTACAAATGAGGCTCCATGTACTCTGTTGGAAGCTCATGACTGTCTTGCCTTTTAAGTGGCTGGAAGTTTAATCCATGTTTTGTTAAATATTGTACATGTCTACTACATGAAAAATCCTGTTGTGATTTTGATAAACAATAGTTTTTTATAACATTTATCTGAACTAGATTTTTTTCAATACAAGGTGAGAAAGAAACAACGCGCAGCAAAGCTATAATTTTTTTTTTCGTTGCTCTGACAACTCACAGACTTGTATATGACCAAGACGATCAATTTTATTAACTGCCATTTTTTTTAACCACTTTAAACATACATGTACTTTTTTCTTAATACCCTGTTTACAATGGCATTATGTCATATGTTTCAAAATAATATTATATTGGTGCTTGTTTCATTTTGCTGGTTCAATATTTTTAACATGGTTTCATTTTTTGTTTGTTTGTTTATTTTGATACAATGAGGACACTTGTAGGAATGTTAATGAGAATGATTGTTTGCTTTGATGTAACAGCAGTATATATAGTCTCTTCAGACACTTTTGTTAAATGCAATAAATTGACTTAGAAACTCTGAATGTTGCATTTAATTCTATCCCTATGAACATGTACAATGAGTTACACCATGCTTCAAATTCATTTGATTTATTGTGCATTAAATTTGAATTGTGTTAGCACAAAAGATTTAATACAGATGTAAATTCTTAAAGTTTAACTTTTTATGCAATACATTTATACTATGCATTTACATAATGAGAATTTTAAGCAAATCATATATGGACCAAAACATCACATCTCTTAGTACCGGTAATCTAAACAATTTTTGAAGGTTTCACTTGGCCAACTTACACTACAATGCATAATCAGTTAAAACACATAATTATGTTTTGTAGGGAAAATTATAAGCGTTGGACCCTGGTATCAAAAAAGGGTCAGAATAACCCCATGGTCTGACTATTACATGTACTTTATATGCATCTCGGCGTCAAATATAACAGCATCAATATACCAGTACGTAATATTATGGTTCAGGGGTGGGTTTTTAGTTCACCTGTGCCGAAGGCTCAAGTGAACTTTTTTTTATAAAAATTTGACCGTTGTCCGTCGTTTGTAAACTTTTCACATTAATTTTCATCTTCTTCTCAAGAACCACTCGGCCAATTTCAACCAAACTTGGCACAAAGCATCCTTGGGAGAAGGGCTCTCAAATAAATCAAGTTAAAAAAGGCCTATATCTTTGTTAAGGGAGAGTTTATTTATAATTATTGAAAATTTGTTGGTATTTTTCAAAATCTTCTCAAAAACCATATGGCAAGAAAAGCTGTAACTTGTGTGAAAGCATCCTGAGGTCATGTATATTCAAATTTCTTCCAATCATGATCCCTGGGGTGAGGGTGGGGCCACAATTGGGGAGGGGGGTTAAATTTTTACATCTTAATATATATACAAATATCATTAAACATCTTCTCAAAAAGCATAAGCCTTTGGCCAAAAAGCTGTAACTTGTGTGGAAGCATCATTAGGTCGTGCAGATTCAAGTTTTTCAAATTGTGATCCCTGGAATTAGGGTTGGGCCACAATGGGGGACAAAATTTTAAATATTAATATTAAAAAAGAAATCTTAAAAATCTTCTCAAAAACAATATATGGCCAGAAAAGCAGTAACTTGTTTAGAAGCATCCTTAGGTAGTGTAGATTCAAGTTTGTTCTAATCATGATCCTCAGGGGTAGGGTGGGGCCACAATTGGGGGTCAAATTTTTACAAAAGAATAAATAGAGAAAAAAATCATTAAAAATCTTCTTCTCAAAAACCAATTGGCTAGACAAACTGTAACTTGTGTGGAAGCATCTTTAGGTTGTGTAGATTCAAGTTTGTTCAAATCATGATCCATTGGGGTAGAATGAGGCCACAATTGGGGGGGGGGGGTGGAAGAGGGGGTTGAATTTTTAAATAGGAAATAAGTTTGATTACTCTCAAAAATTCAAATGTTATAGTATATGGTATTATTTACATGCACAAATCTTGACATTAGTTGATTAGTGATTCTTAATTTTTTATATTTATATGAATAGTTGATCTTTCTGGTCTTGAGAACTGAATGCTCAATATACAATATTACAGTACTATGAAATCATCCAGGTACAAAAAGGGCTCAATTTTCTAGCAAAAGAATATCTGCAAAAAGTTTTAAAAATATCAATTTTTAAAAATTGTTCATATACATGGATTTTGTATATGACTCCATAAAGCTGATTTGCAACATGGTTGACGGTTGCTCTGGTGAGCAATGTTGCCCATGGGCTGCTTGTTTAATAACTATAAACATGTATTTATACCCCCCAAAAACAAAGTTTGGGGGGGGGTATATAGGAATCACCTTGTCCGTCCGTCCGTTTGTCCGTCTGTCTGTGCAATCGTGTCCGGTCCATATCTTTCTTATGGAGAAACATTGGAAGTTCTTACTTCACACAAAGATTGCTTATGACCTAAGGGTGTGTCATGACCTTGACCCAAGGTCATTCGGGCAAGGTCAAGGTCACTGGCAGAAAAAAAGCAAAATTATTGTCCGGTCCATATCTTTCTTATGGAGAAACATTGGAAGTTCTTACTTCACACAAAGATTGCTTATGACCTAAGGGTGTGTCATGACCTTGACCCAAGGTCATTCGGGCAAGGTCAAGGTAACTGGCAGAAAAAGTGCAAAATTCGTGTCCGCTCTATATCTTTCTTATGGAGAAACATTGGAAGTTCTTACTTCACACAAAGATTGCTTATGACCTAAGGGTGTGTCATGACCTTGACACAAGGTCATTCGGGCAAGGTCAAGGTCACTGGCAGAAAAAGTGCAAAATTCGTGTCCGGTCCATATCTTTCTGATGGGGAAACATTGGAATTTCTTACTTCACACAAAGATTGCTTATGACTTAAGGGTGTGTCATGACCTTGACCCAAGGTCATTTGGGCAAGGTCAAGGTCACTGGCAGAAAAAATGCAAAATTCGTCTCGGTCCATATCTTTCTTATGGGGAAACATTGGAAGTTCTTACTTCACACAAAGATTGCTTATGATTAAAGGTGTGTCATGACCTTGACCCAAGGTCAATTGAGAAAGTTCAAGGTCATTGTTTCAAAAAAGCTAAATTCTGTCTTTGTCATGTCTTATATTAATGGAAATATTAGAAGCTAAAAATTAACAGTTTTCAAAAATAAAGCAGTTGTTATTTATAGAAAATGGACCGTGAAATAGATTCATCCAATATTTTCTATAATAGCAAAAATACACGCGTTGTGATTTTTTTCTTAGCGGGGGGTATCAATTGTGAGCTTGCTCACAGTACCTCTAGTTTGTTATAGCCTGTAAACTGTGGCATTTATGATTATATACAAGTCGTACAGTTTACAATAGTATGACTGTGTCCATACTATTGTTTGTACTAGATACACCAGGGCACAGAAACCCCTCTTGCCTCCTAAAAATAACTGATAATTTAAAGGACCATAATCTTACATAAACATAATATGACCATGACTTGAAGAGCCTTCATTCTGCATAAGAGTCAAAAGAAATGACAAGTTTTTATCATGCATGCATTTGCATGGATCAATGAAATAGGTTTAATGGCTCAATTATATACTGAAATACTGCATCCCCAAAAATGTGACATAGAAAAAATATGGTCTTAACATATAAATTAAATGTTGGGACCTGATATTTTAATTATGTTGCATGGTGTATTTCTATAGCATTGAATCATGATTTTTTGAAGTATAACGCGCGTTACTCAATTTGTATGCACACACCGCTGCAGTTATGAGAGAGTATACTTCAAAAATCATGATTCAATGCTTATATTTACATTTTTTAACTTCTTGCCTTGTCTGCAAATGTGATTCATACCTTAAAATTCCTATCTTATCCTAAGGGTAAGTTAATATTAATGGAAGAGCCACAGTAACAGCCACAAGCGTGAACTTTGATTTTCGCTTGTGACGTTGCAGTTTACTGCGTTCAACGTTTGTGACATCATAATAAAACTCGTCAATTTGACCTTTGACTACTTGTTGCATTTAGAGGCATTTGAAAATCACAGAATTTAATGGAAAAACACAGTAGAATGTAAATATAGTGATATAGCAGATACTAACTACATTCTGTACCTGCATGCCCAGTTCTAAAAAATATAACTCTTTCACAAAATCTAGAATTTTATTTGCTTATTCACAAATTGTCTTCAACTTATTTCACTATGAATTAAATACAGCAAATCTCTTTACACTTTTCTCATGAAATTGTCCAAAATGTTAAAAATAGATAAATTTATTTACATAAAGTACACACAACAGCAATATATCTACTGATGCATATAAATCTTAAATATATTTTTATCTCATCTTCATATCATTTATAAAATACATCATTCTACATGCATTAAATGGAATGTTGAGAGCTCTTTTTGCAAAAATATCAAATGATATCATAAGAAAAATATTGGATTATAATACAGCATATCTCCCTGTTTTTTTTTTTAAATATCACAATTCAATGGAACTTAAATACATGCATACATAGTAATGTAATGTACTATTCAATAGTTATGTATATCTAAAACTTTTAAATGTGAACAACAATGTTCGTAAAATATGATTAATTCAATGACATATACTCTGATAAAAAAATATTACGGTAAACTGATGAAACAGTAGGATCCAACTGGTAGATCGAACTATAGATATTCACTCCTCACATTTAGATATAGGAAAAACAATTAAATTATATCAAACGAATTCTTGAGCTCTCTAAAGCTATAGTTTAAAAAGATTTATTATTATGCCATAGTTTTACCCTTTCCCCAAACCCATAGCAAGACCTCCTTTATTTAATAGTGTAGAACAAAAAAAAAACCCATGAAATCCACCCGGTAACTTAATGTAAAGCTGATAACTCTCCTTCGATTATAAATTTCAATCTTTAGATGCCATAGCAGATATTCTTTGGTGTAAGATTTTCTTATTTTTCTATACATGTATATAAACCACTAACTAATACTACGACTTAAATAAAATTTTGGCAATTCATGCACTAGCTGTTATAAAAGTAAGATTCATTCCTCATTCAAAATCATATATATGAGTTTTACCAAGTAACGGTGAACAATCACAACTGCGTCGAACTGCCAAGTAAACCAATGCTTGTATTTAAATTCTGACATGGAAAAACTCTTGAAATAAACATAAACAAATTAATATGATAAATATTCCAAAAAGAAAAACAAAACATTGATATATTGTATTATGATATGAGAAAAAAATATTTGTTGACATGCACATATATGAGGCTGAAGTGAGTTAACACTACATACTCTATATATATATGAAACATGTGCTAGATAACTCTACATTCTCTTTTTAATGTGCAATTAGACATAAAAGTAAGGTGTTTGAGACCCTGTAGACGGAAAATGTTCTAAGTACGGTATGCTTTTTTGGTCACAATCTGAATGATCTTTTATGCAATGGTTAACCGAGGAAAATACCTATTTATCAATAAAAAGACACTACCATACATGCCTGGATCCATTAATTTTTACTGAGGAAGAGAGGGGGGATGCACTTTTTTAAGTTTGAATTTCCCAGGGAGGGGAAAGGGTCCAAAACCTCCCTAGATCCACACTTGCACTTAAGCACTAGGACTATTATTGCTTTCAAAATGAAGACTTATTCTACAACAAAGAAATAAATTGACTATCAAAATAAAAATATATAATTATCTTTTTTAAAAAAATATGAAAACATCTAATCAAAATATCATAACGACAAAAATTTTGAGCAAAAGACAATGTGGTCATTATCTTATGCCGACAAGAAATTCAACGGATATATAATAAATTACTGGTAAAAATATGTACATTTAGTGGTTACAAAACTAGAGTGTACTTTGTGTTCCAAGAGAGACATTTAAACAAAATTATGATATGCACCATTTATATACATGTATTTAATGATAATGCTGCAAATGAATTTGATATTAACCTTAACTCAGTGAGTCATGACTTGTAACATATTGCTATATGCACCAAAAAAAAATTAATCTGCTGAAAACAGAAATTTCAATCATAAATAGTTATTACCAGCTGTCGAATACTAGTATGGAATTAATTTGTTTTGCTACCTATTTTTGGGCCTTAGATAACATGAATTACACATTTAATAAAAAGATTTGCATGTATGTACAAAAATATATATGATAACAATTAATTGAATTCAATAACAAAATATTGCTAACCAATGGATTCCAACACAGATCCGTTTGCTGCTAATGTGGTTCCGAAATCTGTTTGCTGATATGCTAATGAGTTAGAAACTTTGTAAAAAAACAAAACAAAACAGAATGCCAATGAGTTCAAATACACACATACACTACATTGAGACACTTTGACAAATGCCACTGATTATCTATGAAATGATACAATATGTACCGGTATGATATTCAATGCGCTTCATTCAATGCATTCTTGATGCATCACTCTTCCCAGTAATACAATATAAATGAGTCCATGATTTGTCATGCTACTTGCGCTATACATGTTTCACACACTAATATGGGGTACCACACTCATTTGCATACACAATTCAATGATATGGCAATTAATCTCCATCGGCATAGGCGGCTAGGATTTACACTTTTTGGTCTCGTCTCTCATCAGAGTCGTATGTCCCCCGAGTCGAACCTGGTATGTCCTAGCCCCCCAGGTTATAGTTCTCGGTTGAATAAAAGCCTCTATAAAGGTCCATGTGGATAAAATTTCACGGAAAAACCACACGTAAATGAACTGGAATTTTGAAAACAGCAATGGTCCACACTACCAATAAAAATATTTTGTTTACATTACTTTACATCGATCATCTCACAATATGTGAATTGTTGCTTTTAAACTAATAAATATCAACAAAACAGTAAAATGGGGCATCATGGAACATATGCCCTGAACAACATTTACACCTACCCCTTGCATTTACACTGAATAATGTTAATGTATTCCTTACATGCAAAATGACAAACTTTAAAATACTAAAGCACATTACATGTAAATAAAAATTATTGTGTGTGCATGTCAAAATCAACGACAGAATCAAATGAGTCAAAGAATAGGCTTTTGTATTTCCAACTTTGTCAATTTTGCATGTGTGCAATACATTACCTTTGTTTATTGGGCATACAAGCAATAAAGACATGATTAATGTAGTATATATACCAATATGAAACAATTATTTCTGGACAGGGTTTTGTTTCAGTCCCTTGTTTAATATCAAACCTTTAACATTTATCTACCAGATCAATGTGAATTTTACCTGTATGTTTCTTAGATTAATGTAATCCAGCACACAGTTGAGTATTACGTGGCCGATGAAAAAATAGTATGGATTGAAGCCCAGGAAATGATAGAAAGCCCAGGATGAGTGGAGTGAGAGAATGATGACATCACACAAAGGTTCCGCCAGGCCGCTGACAATGGGCATCATGTTGATACGAAGGCGGATCCACCTACAACACAGCCAATACAGTACATGTACATGTATCAGAACAATAACTCATGTTCCAATCACAGTCTATGATGAATTAACAAAAGTTATTTTATATCATACAAGTGAACTCTACCATTTTACGCAGAAGTCTATTGTTTTTTATTCTGTCTTCTGCCTACGGCTTTTATTTTAAAAAATGTACCTCTTTTCTACAAAATCTAATTGTTTTGTTGTTTTGATACCTGGCCATTTCAGAAGCCAGTGTGGTAAAAAAAATAAACTTTGTTGCTTTTGAAATTGTCGATCTAGACACAAATTCGATCATGTTTCAATAAAATTCTATGATCAAATCAAAAATTTGTTAAACTGTCATGAAAAAAAATCTTGTTTTTTATACCTCTATCTGATTGTCCACAAAAGGCACATATTATTCTTATTAATATACAAACAAGAGAAGATCAAATCATTTAAAAGTTAAAATGGTTGATTTTGCTGGAGATTTTTTAAATACATGTACATGAATTGAAGAATTATTGTAAAAAAAACTCATTTAAAAAAATTTACAATTGGTAAAGCTTTTTTTTTTTATAATAATAAAGCTAAAAAATTTTAAAACTATAAAACACTTCATTGTAAAAGAAGTAAATTTTTCTATTTTTTACATCTACATGACTCAAAATCAATGTGGGATATCCATAAATTTGGTTTAACCATTTTGGTTATAACTGTAAAAGTTTGAAAGAATTTGATAAGAATTTTTGCCTGTGAACTAAACGAGTTCTACTGTATTTAGAACTTTTTTTTTTTCTTAATGCAATTGATTTTGCACCCTCTTGCTGTCTTACTTTTCTTCGTACACTGAAATTATCAAAACTCAAATTAAGATGTGTTAACGCTAAGACTATTCTAAAAATTCCTGAATTTTAATGCTTCTATACTAGAAAACTGTCTTTTGTTTTATATATTTTAAACATCATTGGTACTTGAAGATTACCAATTTGTTTTTATTTTTTCTCAGTTAAGCTTCGCTTATTAATAAACAGCGAAAATTCCTCAAAAAATCCCGGAAATCACCTGAATATTTTGGATTTTACAATCTTGCGCTTGCGCAATACATTCACGCTAACGGGATCTTTAGTTTGTTTCCATAATATCACATCTGCATGAATAAACTCAGAAATGATAATACAGATACGGGTAAATTTTCATTGGACTTTTGCTATATATTCTGTTCATATATATTTATTTTAATGATTTCTTATGAGAGAAAGTATAAAATAACAAATATACATTTCAACTAAGTTCTTACTTTTGTCTTCGTGATGACAAAAATAGTTGATTGAATGCAAAAAAGTAACATTATATTTAATAGGAGAGTGAAGATAGAATATGTTTTATCGTAAAAATGAATAATGTCCTAATGACCCAGTTTTACAAAGAAAATACGTGCACGTTGGTGAAAAGGTGTTGAATTCTTCCATTCTCTGGATTAAAATTTTTAGTTGAAAGGTATTTGCCGTCTCAAAAAGGTTTGTTGTGATGAATTTGACTATCATTTTCAAGGCAACTTCATTAATTTTCTCCAAAATCGTTCCGGAGCGATTCTGCAATTTTCTGCTACATTACGGGTATAAGGGATGCATTCTAACTAGCTGTGGTGAGGGCCTTTCCCGAGACACAGTTAGATTATTCATATTAAGGAAAGTGTAGTGAAACTAATAGCATTATTGTAGGCCTATAGCTTTGTTATGCAAATGTCAATAATAAGGTGTGTCGATGTACCCATTTCGTAAATGTCCGATATGCAATGTCAACCCGTGCACGCACGGGTCAAAGTCTAGTATATAATTAAAATGATAATGCAAGTTTTCCATATTAAATTTGAACCATACATGTGTATCGATCACTACGTACTCCCATGAAGTGCCAGTCCTAATTATTGCCTTGAAAGGAAATATTGCGGTTTACATGACTAAATTGTTTCACATCTTTGATACTTGCTAAGTGATAACTGTGTCACGCGTTTATTGATGATTGGAATGAACAAATCACAGTCGACATATCTAAACTGCTTTTTATTATCTGCTAATGACATCAGCAAATATGCCAATCCCTAATACATGTCTACGCAACTATTGATCTTTATATTTATGTAAGCATGCATGCACATTCAGAAATTAAATGTCCCAGATCTCACACTGAAGAAAAAAAAAATATCTGAAACCTTTGGAATTTCCAGTTTTCAGAATTAGAAATGATTTGAGTCCCAAAATATACCCTTGAAAAAATTTTGTTATCTACAGCAATTAAAAGATTGCATGCTTTACCAGGTTATTTTACAATTGAGATATTATGATATTATAGTCTAACACAGAAAATATTTGGTAAACTTGTTCAATTAACTGACTGACTACCAGTTTGCTTATTAGGATACATAATGCTTAAATATTTTGAAAAGGAATCTCCCAGCAGATGGATATATTCATGTTAACTGACTGTAGTCCAATTCAACTTTGCAAAACTTGTTTCCGTTTGTGGGCTCAACCCAAAGGTCAAAAGGAAAAAACCCAACTTTCCCCTTCTTTACGCAACCAAATATTTGGGCATCCTGTGATGAAAACTGTTTGAATTTAATAAAGAATCATTTTAACAAGACCTTGGACTTTCAGTAGGGCATAGTTATCTATTTCTTGCGTCAAAACAAGTTAAAAATGACGTGGTTTTAAGCGAAATATGCACCGATTGCATTGTCTTAGCTTCAAAGCCAGACAAATCTTGATAATTTCAAAGAGCTATCGCTGAGTGGCCAGCAATGAAATAGACAGGCCTACGTCACTGTGCTGTTTGACACAACTACCCAAAGTCCAAGCTCTTGTTAAAATGCTTCTATTCCTTCAATGTGAGGCTTGTCCCATCCTTGGGCAATCTGAATACACACTACGGAAACAGATCTTTAATGTCAAATGACACGGTTACAAACCCCTAAACTATAAAGGCTACTGTGATATACATGTGTCTATGGGTCTTTCCTAAAAAAGATGGTTGCCAAGGGACATAACTTTTGTACAGCGTGGATTGGTCTATAGAAGTATGACACTGTCTGACTCCTCATGTAATCTTTAAGTCCACTGACAGTGGGATCTATCAACCACATAATAATGCATATCAGCATATGTATCAACCGACTAAACTGACTCTATAAATACCAGCCCATGTATTAACTGACTCTATAAATACCAGCCCATGTATTAACTGACTACATAAATACCAGCCCATGTATTAACTGACTACATAAATACCAGCCCATGTATTAACTGACAACATAAATACCAGCCCATGTATTAACTGACTACATAAATACCAGCCCATGTATTAACTGACAATATAAATACCAGCCCATGTATTAACTGACTACATAAATACCAGCCCATGTATTAACTGACAACATAAATACCAGCCCATGTATTAACTGACTACATAAATACCAGCCCATGTATAAACTGACTACATAAATACCAGCCCATGTATTAACTGGCTCTATAAATACCAGCCCATGTATTAACTGACTATATAAATACCAGCCCATGTATTAACTGAATATACTGACCTGACCATGCGATTCTTGAACGCTTTGACAGTTGGACCTGCCACATTCTGTTGTGCAGGAAATGCTGATATGACAAGTTTGTAGCCCCTGAAAATTCAACCAAAATTGTATCAATCAGTAGTCGGAGAATTTAGTTTCAATAAGAGTAGATCATCATTTGATGTAAAACAGTAAACAATATGGTCAAACTTAATTATTTTGATACCTAATGGGACTTAGTAAAAACTTTGGTAACTTGTAACTAAGGAATTGAGAAAGAATGATTATAATACAGCAAGAAACAGTGAAAGAGACTTCCAACTTATTTTGGTTTACCCAAATACAATATTTGAGATTGCAGCATTCAAGATACAAAGTTAAGCTTCAGTCAGATTTAAAAGAACAAAAAATAAATCTTACTTGTCATGAATGGCATGGGTGAGAAAGAAGTCTTCGGCCAAGTATTTCCCATAATACACCAAGCCTTTAACTTCATCCACCACGGACTTCTTAAACATGTAAGACATCCCTGTACAACAGGCCTGGTTCAACTGGTTCAGGGCGATGTAATACCGGGGTAAGGCACAACCAAAGTACACCTGCAAAACCAGACTCAATGTGTTCATCATAATCCCAGATTAATTAGCACAAATAAACATCATAAACACAGCATCAAGCTTTTCATAAATTTCTTTAAGTCTGCAGTTCATTTCAACTACTAGTATCATACACTGTACAATAATTCTAAAGTTTCAAAAATAGTACATGTTTAATTGAGTTATGACAAAAATTTTGTGATAAGTAAGCCAATTTAGGTTTTTTGGTGTACATTTGCTGTCCAGTAAGCTGTATGTACTTTAATCCTGTCAGGTCCTAATTCATTGGCTACCTATAAACCTCTAACACCATCCAATTATTTAGCTGTTCAAGAGTCTCCCCTTAATTGTCACTGTAGCACTTTTAGTCTGCATTGTTTAGTGGATACTATGTCCAGGCCCCAAAGGCTATAGCCACAAGTAATAGTCAATTTGAAAGTCAAGAAATGAAAAAGTGAATTTAATCTCAATGTTCCATTTGCACAAATGCTTTTAAAAGGTCATTTACATTTCACTAGTATATTTACAGAACTATGCAAATACATTTTTAGCTTTTAATTGATCCCCGACATTTATTGATTGTTCTGGTTCTATAAAGCAACACTAGAATTTTAGAACTGTGCTATGGATCTTTTATCTACTAAACATCATGGAGACCACAATTAAAGGTCACTTGATCTACACTAATTATTTTTTTAGACTGAGAAATTATATAAAAAGACATTTAATATTACATAAAGTGTACATTTTGCGTTAAGTTATTCATTTTCAATACTGTATATGGTAAGTACATGCCATTTTAATCAAGGAAAAATGTTTTTTAAAAACCAGGAACTTCTGACAACTACAGTATATGAAATATACTCATATGAAGAAAATGCATGCACACAATGTTATTGTGTTATGATCATCATAATTCAGTCTATTTCAATGTTTAGGTTACTGGAATTCATTACAAATTATGAAATACACAGTGGATTGCACAAGATACTAATGTATTTACTTTTTCTAAGGTAGCTGCAAATCCTTTCTGGTCTGTAACAAATGGCATTTGATGAACTAAACCAACATTTGGCTTCTTCAGTTTACATGCAAGGTCTAGAATGATATCTGATGAGGCTGTGGAAAAAGGCGAAAAAAATAAAAATAATGAGTCAACTAAATACATCTCTCAATATTGTCAAATGCATAATCTCTAAAATAATCTGGTTTTTATTATTTCCAGGTAAAGGGGGCAAAATAGCCTTACCTTTTATACGACTGGTACTGATCCAAATATTGGGGTATTTTGCATTCTCATATGCAGGGGCCATATTAAACACCATTGGATTAATAATGCCCTCTTTTCCACCTTCAAGTAAGTATGACATAGAAGTAAGTTAATCAGCAGATAGAGATGTATTCTGTTGACTGCTTAAAATATATTCAATAAACAAATAGAACATAAAAGAAAAAAATATTTGGTTATTGAAAATATCCAATCATAAATCAGTTGCGATTCATTCAGTAACAGCAAACGCACATTACAAGTGACATGCATGATTTGAAGCCTTTCGAAAGACCACCTTAAAGAAGTCTTCAGACATCATTCAATAGGCCCCATTTATTTATTCTTTCAATCCCCCTGCCAAATATTAAAACTTTCCCCTACAAAATCAGATCAGGTGCAATATGTGAACCATTGGGTGATGCAAGAGTGTCTGTATATTCTTTTCCACTACACATGCAGTCACACTATGGGATTTACCTATGAAGAGCTGGGTATCCACATTAGGGTATTTCTCTTGGAGTCGCTGAACCAAGGTAATGGCAGGATCCTGATCGTCTGGCACACAGAACAGAAGTTCAAACTGTCGGGGAAAAAATATAATCAGTGTCAAGTGAAATTACCATGCAAATCATTAATGACTCTTTTATCAATTTTGCAGACCTTACAAGGTTATCAGTTTACTTCAAACCACTGGATGAATAGTGAAATAAATTTAACACAGCTTCTAGGAATTTTGAAAATGCATTTTATAGTTAATATATTGCATTTACATGCAATTATATTTTGAATGTGATGTCCTTTCATGCATGCATCTTGATCCACATTAATATCTCAAGGTGTACCACCCTAAGGCAAATCAGTTAATTTGCATCAACTGCTTTCTTTTTTGGATACCCACGACATAACAATTTTTGGTATTTTTGCTTCCAGGATCTAGATCACTGATTTGTTCAGTGTCCTGCCACTAGATTTCCAATACTGCTTCCATTACAATAAAATCTTTCCTGGATCAAGCCAGTACAACTGAATTTTGATACAAAAAATCTTGCCCCAAGTAAAGCCGAAATTAACTTCAAACTGTGTTGTTCAAAAACAATTATAATACTGTATTTCAGGCCCATAGAGCATGTGCAAATGAAGTCTTCATTCTCGTACTATATTTCCATCAAAAGGCATTTTATTCCAATATTGTGAACCCCTTACTAATTTCCAAGAACATGTTCTGGTAATTAATACAATTTATTTGTTCTAATTCACTGTTAATTTCTTACCAAAGTTAAAAAGAAGGAAGATTCTCACTCTTTCATTAGAGACTTTAAATTCATTAAAGAGCAAACTCTCTCTTGAAACTATTTATACATACTGACATATTTTTGAAAATATGTCACCTGCAGGACAAGCACTTTTAAAAGAATGTACACCTGACAATATTCATTGTGCAGTATCTCAACAGGGGCCAACTTAAATTATATACAGCAGAGAAAAAAAATCCACCCAATTTTGCAAACATCTTGTACAGCAAAGTTTTTAAAAATTCAACATACCAGTATATATACACATCTCAGAAACCAAAGTAACTCTGAATGTTTCATTTTCTGCATGTATATAATCAATGTATATAATGTTTATTTATATACAGCCAGTGCATGTTATGGACTGCATGAAATCAGGAGTCAACCATTGATGCAATGCTATAGACTAAATGAAATGGTGGCTAGCTTACATTGGGGTACTTCATGGTAAAGTGGCTCTCTAGGTTTTCCTCCAGTAATGGATCCACTCCCATCAGTGGCTTTATGACCGACACCCCCGAGAGACTCTCGTCGTAAGAAATCAGGTCTGACTTCCGATACAGAACACATTTCCTGGAGGGATAAAATACGTACCAAGGTTAATGACTCTGCTTGCATGTATATATGGAAATCAGATGCAAATAGCACAGTTTTTAATTCAGACAAACTGAATCTGGGATTTTCTACAGTCTTTGTGGACAAAGAATAAATCAGATTGAAAATACATTTATTTATTCATGTCATCAAATATACATGAAAAGATTAGTCCAATTGTCTGTTTGAATTGTAAAAAAAAAAAATCCAAAATTCCATTGGTAGAATGACTGAAAAAAAAAGAATCTGAACCTAATATAATCAAACCATAATATTTCATTCAAATCTGGGCACGGAATGATAGTGAATTGTTTTCATTCTGATTTATGCATATAACAAATTCATGAAATTTATCGATAAATCAACATAATATGTAGTAGGCAGTACAATTTTGCTTGTATTGCTATTTCTTGTTTAATCATGCATACCAGATCACATAAAAACATGTACTAGTTGGTACAAATTTTGGCCTGAAAATACATGTATATTTTTTCTTAAGTCTTGTACTTGTTATTTGTGTAATGTTTTAAAAAGATTCTCATTCCTTTCTTCAAAATGTAAAAGGACTGTTGAGTAGTCCCCCCCCCCCCCTTTTTTTTGGGGGGGGGGGGGGGGGGTTGCCCGTAACTAACATTTTCTATTAAGGACAAGAATACATGTTAAGTACTTAACTTTTATCAATTACCCTGTCAACTTGGATAACCATCTGTTGCCAATAGTTATTAAGCCATAAAAACCTATCTATTCTTGAAAATCTTGTGATTCAGAATAATCGCATGCATTGTTGTTCACGAAAGTCAGTTGCAGGTAAAATGATAAGAAGTTGATGTACTAGTACATGCACTAGGAAACGACTGTATGATAAACTAAATAACACTCCCAGTTTCTCAGTTGAATTTCTGTTATAAACAAGCTAAATAGGTTATTTTGGACACTACATAGCCAGCACTTTCTCTCCTAGTTTTAAATGATGACATTTTCAAAATCAATGATATAGGTACTAAAGGTGGTATAGAACATCTGTCAATATAAATGTGAATAAAAATACATTGTAATCAAAATACATTTACTAGTTTGGAATTTTCAAATTTTAAAATATTTGACCAAACTGTATATTTTAAAATTGTTGGGAAAGGTAAAATTTTAAAATTCCCCAGCGGGATTCAAACTCCTGACTTACAGGTTCAAAGTTAAATCCTTCAACCCATTGCGCTACGCTGTTAAGTGATAACTTTTGGAAAGAAAATACCTATAACATTACACTTGATTTTATTGTTTATTTCGAAAAATAGATCTCATAATATGGAGGTGTCCTATACCACCTTAATAACACCCCTATATAAACTTCTCTGTTCACTATCTGTACTCCAGGACCTGTATTTGAATATTCCAGATAAGACATAGTCTGCAGTACTTACGCTCCTATGAAGGATATGATGGACGTGATCCAGAACGCTGCAAAGAAGATGATGGAAACCACAGCCAGGAAGAACAGGATGTAGTCCAGGCTCTGCGGGTCTAGGTAGTACATTTTCTACAGAGAAATAAAACCTAACAAATCACAACTTCGATCCTCAATGGTAGTACATTTTCTACGGAAAAATAAAAACCAACAAATCACAACTTCGATCCTCAATGGTAGTACATTTTCTACGGAGAAATAAAAACCAACAAATCACAACTTCGATCCTCAATGGTAGTACATTTTCTACGGAGAAATAAAAACCAACAAATCACAACTTCGATCCTCAATGGTAGTACATTTTCTACGAAATCAAAACTCTAATCCTCAGTGGTAGTACAATTAAATTATATGCAAGTATGATCAAGAAAAAAAAACTCACATCCTTAATCCTCAATAAAAGTACATTTTTTCAAGGAGGAAAATATTAAACCAATTCAATCACAACCTCAATCATTTATGGACGTCTTCCATGATCTCTGATTAATAAATTGTTCATCATTTTCTTGCGGAACAAACAACTGACTGAATGTGAGTCAAAACCACATGATTTTTTTAAAAGTACAGACCACTGATATCTAGTGTATAGCCTATACATGGATGTTTGTGTGTGTGAAATACCCAACTATTCATTGATCCATTCAATATACCCCATTGTTCATATTCCACATTTAAATAGCTGAGACTATACTGCTGAACTATGCCAGACGGTGCACATTTTTGAAAATGGTCTTAGGTTTCTAAAAATGTACTATGTAACCCTTTTCCGAGCTGATGTTCAATAAATAGCAATGACTCAATGGATTTTATGAAGCTCCAATGCATGATAGTCGACCCGTAAAATTCCATTCATACGTAATATGGATATCATCCAATTGCTGTATGGTACATGCCAAATATTGGTGGTGGGAGGGGTAAGGCACTGATATAATGCAGAGTTTCATATAAGGTGGAAAATTAAAAAAATGATGGCAATTACAGGTGCATGAAATTTAAGGTCTGTCATTTGTATGTTGTCTGCTAATAGTTTCGATCCATAACTGAATCTTTACTTTATGTCAATCAATCAAAGAAAAACCAATAATACTTTGAGGTTATAGTTTATCTTAGAGGCAAAGTTTTTCTTACCACCTCTTCACAGAAGAACTGTAGATCTGTCCAACTTATACTGGGGATGGCTGTCAACTCTCTCAACACATGTAGACCTTCTTCCTCTAAAAACCAAGCTTGGCTCCCTGGTCTCTTTTTAAAACAAAACAAATGAAAGTACATGTATAACAACAATGATTTTTGTCTATCCATCATTTACCTCATTTATCACAAATTAAAAAACAAAAACATAGAATTTTTGGACTGTAATCTGTGCAGATCGAGTTATGAGGTTGTGATATGGCTGGAACACGGTGATAATTATGATTTTTATTTGAAATGTCTGTGAAGTCTACCTAATTATGGACTATATATCTGAATAACTCTCTGTTTAAAGTCATTTAATATAAAACATATTTTTCTGCTTCAAGGAATTTGAGACTGCGATGTGATCGAGTCTCACAAAAAAATCTTTGAAGATCAAATAACTTCATGAGGTAATTATGTCTCACATCAATAAACATTTTGCTTTACAACTGTAAAACATCGTACTAGCTATATGTGTAAGGTAAAAACTCATCACTCATTTTGTATGGTAAAAAAAAATCAATTAAGATCATAAAAAACCAACAAAATTTGCTTATGTATGTTAATACATGTACTCTATTCTAAAAGCTATATCCTTTGAAAGAATTGGAAAAGATCTATATACCCCTGTGCTTTTGAAATTACCAGCTTTTAAAAAGTGAAAGTAAATGAAAGTGCCAGTGGGTAAATTCAACTGGTTCACTTCAATCAGGAAGCTGCAATTATTGAACATTCAAAGCTTTTTAAAAAAACTGCCATCTAAGTCATTTCAAAGGTACTGTGTAGGTTAAAAAGATATACCGAGTGTTAAATTTCCCCAAGGGTACTCAGTTTTAAAATCCATACTTATAGTCTATGGCGTACACTTCAAGAATTAAACCACAATATAAACTTGTACTGTATGTTGATAAAAAAACCTTATTTTGCATGATAGTAATGATAGGGTCTGATGTACCACTTATATCAGATCACTTGCAAGTGCTTGCTGAATTTAGATTTTCATGTACACATCAGTTTTTGATAATAATATCATGATGGAAACCTGTTGAAATTTTGAATTACTAATAATAATAACTATTAATAATAAATTTTGAAACTTAATTTGATGGAAACACAACAGATGATAATTATATATTTATTAAAAATTTCTTTTCAAAACAACATACCTTTATTAATATTCACAATACTAATGTCCCTATTAACTAAGTCATATCCAAAAAATTAACACTTCATTCTCTGACGCCAAATTTCATCGTGAAAAAAAAAATATGTATATCTAAATATGCCCAACACACACTAGCTGACAGCCAAGTAAGTGAATTCAGTAGTCAATATTAACATATCTGTATAAAGGAGAAATGTAAACATCTGTGTATTGACAGTGAAAGGGAATTTTCCTTTGGCTGATTCATCGAGCTAGCCTCCAAGTGGGAAATGAATTGGATATAGAATATAATACAACTTAATTGTGCCTGATTAACATGCAAAAACTAATTTAATTAATATTCATGCATGCTTCCTTCATGTATGTATTATATGCATACACTCCTAGACATGATGGGCAAATGTTATTTATTAAGTCCAAAAAAATAGAATGAACTTACAGATTTTGGCAAATAAATATGCATGCATGGATTGTACAGGATAGATTAATTTGGTACAATTGGTATTAATGAAATTGTACCTTTCTTTCAATTGCATATGCATTGAACTTCAAACTTTATAGTATGAAAAAAATCTTATTTCTGAATAATATATCTGCACATAAAGTGACACAGGAAAAAAAGTAAAATTGTATGAATGTGTATTAAGCTAGTGAAAAACAAATCAATTTCTGCCTGCAGATGTGGTACATATATTATAAAGCTTTATATATGTCCCTTAGATGTGGTATGTATCATTATATATAAAGCTAAATATGTCCTTGTTTGTTAGTTCAGGACATTCACAGTTGCCACAAATTGTAGTAACTTCTTTTAGTGAAAAATCCACAAATTCTACACACGGTCACCACACAAACTCAATAAGCATACATATTCTTTAGGTTAACTATTGGAAAGAACCTGAACAAATTCTAAGTAAAATTTTCTTTCATTCTTCCTTGTACATTCCTTGTATTATTTTCTAAAGGAATTCTACCTGAAGTACATATATATATCTATATACTGCCTGGGATTTAAAACATGAGAAAAGATCAAATTAACAAATAATAAAAGTATTTGAAAACATTTAATTTATTTAAAGTTAATAGAATAAGACCTTGCATGTCATATCATGACATACATATATTAGACCTATACATGTACTGTAAATGTGCACCATAATACCTGCAATTTCATACTAAATCCACCAAACTGTCATTTAGTCAAAAGAAGTTGATGATATTTCATTTTCACTTTGATTTAAATACATGTACAGTGGATCTCAATGTACTTAATAACCAATTTATTGTTACCTATATCTCCTGCACAGGTTATAATTAGTCCTCAGAAATTTAAAGAGGTCAAAAGTCTGCAGGTGTCAATTTCCTTTGATTTACTCAACTAATAACTAAGGTAGTTCATTACTGGACCATATTACCGATGCCAATTGAAACTTAAATTCATTAATATCAAAACAACTCAATTTGAAGGAGGAATAAAACAGCAAAAATAATTTCCAACAAAAGCTAGTCAGTAATGAATCAGATAGTCAAAAAATATCTAGAAAAATCAGAGCAAGGTAAACCAGGGATTTCTATTTCGCAGACAATATATACACAATTGTACCAGGCATGCAGTCCATGTAACGTGATTACTTTTACAACTTCCAACGGTATAGGCCGCTGAGGTAACATCTGTCGAGTAATACATGACATAAATTTCTACTCAAAAATCTCCCTCATATTGCCAGCTGTATTCAGTGGTATGTATGATATGATTCAATACCATTACAACACAATAATGCATGATAAATTCACCTCTTGAGAAATATTCCTGCCCCCCCCCCCCCCCCCCCCCCATATAATCTACAACAGAAAAATCGTACCCTGTACATGTATTAATTAAATTACCTTAAAAAGCCTCAATAAATATCAACCAAATTTATCACAACCAGAAACACACTGCATTCATGGGGCATTGATTTCCTTCACCCTTAAAGTATTTTCTCCCTGGTCTTTCATTATCCATACATGGGGGAATGAAATACCAGTTAACAAATATTATTTCAGGGCAATTTAAATCTTTTCCAAATTTCGAACAGGAACAAATACTTAAAATCACACCTGACGTAACTGTGAAGACTCCATCGTTAACTGATAATAAAATTATATAACAAAATAAATGTCTCTTGTTGCAAGAGGTTTTAAGACCTTTTAGAATTTAAGTGGCATAAATTCATATAATTAGATACATACTTATGATATATCTTTATACCTTAAACCTCACATCTACAGTGGTACATTAGTTTTTGTACATTTACAGTTAACACATTTTTATACCATTAGAATCTCAGGTGAAAATGTATACTTTATATTTAGCTTTTTTAGGTCACATACCTTTAACCATATAAATGAACTCATAATTCATTAATCAAGGAAAGTTATGAAATACGGCTTTCAGCATTACAGAAGTTAGTGGATATAGGGATCACACATCACAAGATTTTGGGACATTTAACTGCTGTGACTGCCCCAACTGAGAGACACTGCAGGAGTGATATAGCTTTATCAAAATGCAGTATCATATTCCTCTTCAAGCTAAACCCAAGCTCAAAGAAGCCTACATTTTTTTTCGGTGTCAAAAGCAGTTCAATTTGAGATGGAGGTTTACTGACAAAATCTGAAGACCCATTAACTGTATTACAGCTAGGCATGTAACAATTATAGTCTGAACCTTACATGAAAGCTTCATTATTTTTTTTTTTACAATACTTTATGCATATACAATTACACTGAGGCCTATTTATAAAGTTCAACATAGCTATCTTTACAGTACTCTTAATCCAATTTATATCTAATGAAATATCCAATTCATTTTTCTGTAAGAAAAGTATTGAAACACCTTACTCCCATCCCATCAACCCCACCAAACAACAACAACCCCCTAGCTCTAAATAAACCTACCACACCACCTGTTCCTATATCTGCTATATGTTCTCTCAGGATACATAGCATGACACATAGGTATTGTTTCCTGCTGATGGGAGAAGCTTATTGACTACGAACGAAGCTTATCATAAATGTAGTCTCTTCTTCCTGGATAGCCAGTGAATGAGCGGATTTCCTGCACTCGGGTAAAAAATCTCCATGTAGCAGGGTACATGTACATTTATATCCCTTATATATTTTAAAAGAAGTGGTTTCTACTTATTTGAAATGTGGATAATTAAGCTAGCTCTAAGCATCAAATCATCAGAAAACTATTCTGATGTCACTTATACAATCTTTTTCATTATTATAAATTAAACATTACAAAAATTCATGTAGATTTCAAGAAAATACTATAAAAAAACCCACCCCAACCCCATTTCTGATTCTGCGAATGATTAATCATAATAACTAACCCACTGTCTATACTCTCTTTCCTTATTCATGTTTAACTATTACAAAGTTGTTCATTATAATTTTAATCTTATTTTTTACTGACTCTTATCTAATTAAGCTACATTTGGTAACCCATTGAAAACTACGTTTGGTCTGGCTAGTCTCTTATCTTAGACAAATTACATATTTACATTTAAACTTATTTACAACATTTATACTGAACAAAAGAAATATTTGCTTCTTTTATTTTTGTTTACATCAACAAATTTGATGTCAAAGAGTCATATAGCTAAAGTCTAGCAATGATGACCCAGATTACCTTCCATTACATTGTAATGAAACTTACGTGTCTCAGCCTCCCCCCCCCCCCCCCCCTTTTTCCCAAAAATATACATATACGTACGGTACATACTGTGCCTTACCACGTTTGTGCACATCTACCATAATGCCATATACATTGTATATATATATATATGCTTGTTCGTAAGGAGAAGAGCGGGTCAGAAACCTGATATGTGCTTGGATTTTAGTCTATCTTGTTTTCAGTGTTTAATTCTGTATCTTGCTTTCAGTGTTTAATTCTGTATCATGTTTTCAGTGTTTAGTTCTGTATCTTGTTTTCAGTTTTTAATTAATTCTGCATCTTGTTTTCAGTTTTTAGTTCTGTATCTTGTTTTCAGTGCATGTTTAATTCTGTATCTTGTTTTCAGTGTTTAGTTCTGTATCTTGTTTTCAGTTTTTAATTAATTCTGAATCTTGTTTACAGTGTTTAATTCTGTATCTTGTTTTCAGTGTTTAATTCTGCATCTCTCTCCTTCCAGTACACGTCCTGAAATTTTTCCGTAAAGATGCATTTCTACAAATCTTTGCAAGTAATACATATAACATGTCTGAATGAAAGAAATACCTAAATGAAATGGATCATGAAATGCGCGTGTTTCACTCTTATAAAGCAGGTGTGACTTAAATGGAAACTGAGAACTTAAATTTTCATGGTGGTAAAAAAAAGGAATAATATTGTATTTATAAATTCATGTCAGCTTTACGGTCAGTGCATTCTTGTGTACTAGTCAAAAATACACCATGAATGAATGACATTCACTGAGGTAGGTAAATAAACAGGGATTAATCCTCTTATACATAAATAGAAGGAAATCACCTTATCAAATCTACTACAACGCAATATCATGTAGGCATTATATTAAGTTTTTATTCTGATCAAGCAAAGTTACTTTAATCAAACAGAATACTTTGGCAAAGAATTCTCCTGTTTGGTCCGTTTAAAAATAATTTTACACCTAATTATTTTTTCTTTTTAACTGGTACTTAAATTTATAACTGATACATGTGTCATTGGAAAATACAGTAATTGTTGTTGGCTTGTAAAAAAAAAAATATATACCACTATATAAGCCTATCTTCTGTAGTAGGGGGAGGGGGAGTGGTTCGAAGTTTTACGATCCCTCCCCTTCCCCCTATGAATCTATATGCATGTATTGTTTTAATCTTATGAACTATTTGAAGAAGAAAATTCTCATCAAATTTGAATATGGTATGAAAAAAACTATAAATGGCATGCAATGATAAAAACACACTATATATATAACAAATATCACTAACGAATTCCTTAATTAAGAAAGACTGGGAGAAAATTATTTGAGTACATCAGAATACATAACTCTATAAAGTTAGTATCAATAAATCCCTATAATTAAGTACATTGCATGCCTATAACCGTGATATCAATAGCTATACAAAGCCAATTAGAATGCCTCAAAGTTCACACTGCATGTATTATGGTAGGTTCATTCCTCTATCAACATTTAAAAAATGTTTGCATTTTAAGAGTGTGTTTTTAACATTTGCCAGTAAACCATTCACAAGGTTCCATAATTTGATCTTCATCCAAGTCTCTTTGGATAAACTGACAAGTCAATATTTAACATCAAGGTATAAAATCTTGGTCTGTGACCATGCATGCATGCAAGATTAGCACACGTACTGATTGGGTTTACTACCGGGTACGTCTTATTACACATATTGCGATTACAGTATTGCAGGCAAACTGTAGCTTTAATGTAAATAAAATGCAGTAAGCTTAATTAAAATCAAATAATTTGCACAGAAGTGCATGTTAAACACTATGAAGACCACAATCCCAGAATCCCTTTAGGTTATCTTAAATTTCACTTTATTTCAAGCTTATATCACTGACATTAGAGTGAAAATGTCTCATGAAAATGATTATGAAAGTCAGTTCAATCTTTGAAGTACCCCAGTAGTCCAGTTTGAGGTGGGTTTATTACTGATCTGTACAGTATATCACATACACCTGTATTTGGCATTTGAGTGCCATATGAATTACAGAACACCTGAATGCCAACCTGACATATCCACCCTAAAAGTCTGATATTCTACGTAATTGTGGGGTTTTCATTTTACAAAATTCAATCCTGGAAACTTTTATATTTTATGTCCTAGAGTTCCCTATATAATTTTCCCACTTATTAAATTATTCACTTGATATCCATCATTCTTTCAACAATTCTCATTTGTTTCCAGACTTATATAAATATTGCTTTAAGTGTCTTGGATAAAATCATGCATGCATATAAGAATATACTAGTTGGTAATCATATGGCTTCACCAAATTTTACATTCATTTCTACATAATGATTTTTAATTGTTCATGGCATTATTCTTAACTTACATAAAGAATTTGAAAAATGCAAATAAAAAAAAAAAAAAAACTTACATAAAGTGTGCTAATTAGTCAAGTCTTAAAAGTAGCAATATTAAAAGCAGCTTGAGAACAAGAGTACGGGTAACTTCTTAACATGTACCATGACAAAAACTTAAGGTTCTTCAAAACCTTTAATAAGAAATATAACTGTGACCACATTGAATGACAATTGCCGGACTTTGACCTAAAAAAAGGCATGCATATTTAATGTGTGTAATACATGTATTGAGTTTAATTAAAATTTAGCTTTCTTATTTTAATGCATAATTTCATTAGCTATGTGTATGCAGATTAATGATGAACATTATGTACTTTGTCTATAATTTAAGACTGAGACAAACAAAAAGAAAGAGATGGAAAATGTGTAAGCAATATCAGAAGGGCAAAGACAATATATATTTCTAGCAATTTACATGAATATCTCACTTCCATCCTCCACAATATTCAGCAACTTTTATGAAATTCTTGGATCTTGTTTCTACGCTTTCAATCAATATATTGAATTCTCTGTTTCACCATGCACAGAAAACAATGAGAACAACATGTCAAATGTCAAACCATTGAAACTGATCCATACTTTCGCATTGGTCGGAATATCAAATTATACAATACTCAACTCTACAATTCTTTCAGTTTTACAATTCAGCAGGTTGATCGACATTTTAAGTGAAAATTTTTTGATCATGAGTTGATAAAATAGCTATTCCTTTTGTGAGGTTTTCCAATCCTCAGCCTCCAAGTAATTTAGGCATACAATTTTACAATAACTTACACGAATTATTAAAGCACTCCAGTGGGACATTATGATATTTTATCGAACACCTACATGTATATTGGGCTAAGCTGTCCCTGTCAGACACAGCCAGTCTCCTTACTGAAAGTCACATTGTGATCGACAGCAGCACCGATGAGTGTAATGATCATAGTAAAATTACATTGGTACAAATACATTCGTTACCGGCCAAAATGAATTCAAAACTGACAAACATAGAAACCAAAAACAGTTCTCTACAATTCCGTCTGACTGAAATTATAATATAATTGTGGCAATTGGACAAATCAGTTGTAAACTTGTAATGATTAAATAGATTTAATGGAAAATTACATAAAAAGTGAAGAATATCTAAATTTTTAGATTATTGCATTACTTTGCAGCTCAATCACAGAATCTTCATACATGACATTCTTGTTGTTGCAAGGTCTCAGTAATACCATTGTGCTTAATACTAATTCTATTATATTAAATGTGCTGAATATTAGTTTGTTATATATATAGACACTACAAGTTTAATTTTCATTGTAAAACACACATCTTTGATACTAGGAACAAATAATTTATACATAAGAGTAGTTACATGTAAGAAAAATCAACCATTGCAAAGGATTAAAGGTCATTAATATATTTTTTCTCTCCAATTCCTGAACATACAGTTTATAGAGGTAAGGATGATCACTATCAATGGTAACTTCAATTTTTTTTTTGAAAATCATTTATCTCACTGTTGAGTACATAAACGGTCTGTTTGATTTAACTGAAGGCCAAACGCATCTAGGAAAACCATTTACTGTAGATCATTTTTCCCATTTTGAGGTTACCTCAAACTCGGTAAACAAAACTCAAATTGCAAAATACCCGTAAGAAATATGGTGAGGCAATGATCTGATTAAATGGTTTAGTCACGACAATGGGATTTCATAAAGTAAATAATGACAAGAACTTGAAAAACCACTTCCGATTTATCTGTGTTTTGAAGGTGTGAGGTTTGTGTACAAAATTTGCTACATCCTGGTAACTGAAGTGGACTGCTTAAGTTGATGTAATCAGTAATTGCTCTGATGTCACATCAACACTTCATTGACCAGTATGTGAGCAATTGTACTGTTAGCATAGAACTTGCACTTGATATGATTAAAGCATAATATTTCTTATTAACAGTACATCTTTGGAGGAGGAATTAGGGCACCGTTTAAGATCTCTAAATATGCATGCAATGCCAAAGGGTAATTAATTCATTTGTTTGCCAAAACCTGCATCAATACTGCTTGTACAAATGTTACTCTCATCAACCCACCTCCCCTCTACCCCCCCCCCCCCCCCCAGAAACCAGAAAAAAATCCTGAGAAATGGATCTTCTAATACATGAATGTAAAATACATATACCATATCTTCTATTCTGGTATAATTACGGTATGATCCATAGAGATCCAAGAAGAGTCAGGTATAGTCGCTCTGCATCATTTTCACCTTCAGCATGCTAAACATTAACAAGGGGGTAATGATGATAAAGGATTTCCCAGCAATGACAAGTGATCAGCAAAATAAAAAAAAGTGTGTATTGCTTTATCAATATTTCACAATACAATATATGTTTTCCAGTGTGTATTGCTTTATCAATATTTCACAATATGTTCTCCAGGATTTCTACTCATAAAGCATGGGATGGAAGCCTTAAATTATTGGAATAATTCTTTCAACATCTTTACATTTTGGTTTATAATATTAATATGTCAAATCAGCTAAAAACTAAATTTAAATCACATTCACTTTGTCACATGTAACTCATTATCAAATTTAAAACTTACAAAGATGATCTGTGTGAATGCATTGATCATTATTTAATATAGGTTTTAATATTTACCAGTATACTCCAAGATGTGCATTGGGGCACAAGTTAAGTATTATGTTAAGATCATCATCAAACAAGTTATTATCAAATATTTGTAAAAACTATGTATGTTTTCAAAATTTCGTTTTAAATGAAATATCAATATAGACTTATATATCATCAGAGAAAGTTATACATTTAATCATAAAAGTGAATGCAAATTATACTCAAAACGAAACAAAATTCCAAACATTTCCTCACTTATCATAAAGATGCACCCATATTATTTCGTTAATTATAAATACTTTACCTTAAAATACAAGACAGTTGTACACATAGGAATGTTAAAGGTATTTCGGCAATGTGAGATTTACATAATTACCATTGCAAAATCGAATATCAGGCTTAGTAATAGATGACGAATTTAAAACGTGTTTACATTTCTCGTGATAAGACAGGTAAAAATAGGCCTATGTGACGTTGCATGTTCCGTACATTTCAAAGATCACAGAAAAAGTATATCAAAGGTGTAACTTACCCGTATTCACGTTATGCTTCGAAAAAATGACAACACCTCAACTCCTCTGAATCACAAATGGACAACATGTCTTGATTTGTTACGACTGATTGATCATGTTCCGAACGCTTGTACTAGCAACGCATAGGATAACCATTCGCCCGTGACGGGGGAGAACTGTGTTAACTCGTTCCATTTTATATTCTGTCACAGACTATTTGGTTCACAAATATAAAATCACATTTGCTAGTTTATTGCAAATAAAGATCTATTCCATGTAAAAAGAAAAAACAAACAAACAAAAAAACCCCCAAAAAACAAAAACAAAAAACAAAAAAACCCCAAACACCATATCTGTTATAGGCGCGACATACATGTATTTTTAATTGGGGGGGGGGGGGGGGGGGGGGTAGTAGAGAACTACTGTACCCCAGCATCATGGTCAACATATTTGATAGAAAAATAGCTAGCACACAAGGGACAGAAGTATGCCATCATGAGCATGACAGGCAAAACCATATTCAATCAATTCAATTTATTGACAAAAACCACAAGTGGCCCAAGTCATGAACAGTCAGAGACTTGAATGAAATAATATTTATGTCTCTGATACAGTATACAGATATAATTAACATAATATAAAAATATAATTTTAATTGACGTTAAAAGGGGTTTTTATATAACTTTGTGTCGTCTTTAAAATCTTGATTAGAGGGGAGTGGGTGCCTGCTTTTGCATCGTATATGATCAAAAGACATAAATACAGTGTTAATTTTTCATAATTGTTGTTTTTTTTAAACTGTCGGAATAATTTTTTTTTTATTTGTATAGTATCTTGTTAATACGAATTAATTATTATTTTTAATTTTTTATTGTAAAACATGATTGAGCATTAACAAAAGAGCGGAATAGAGTGGATAATAAACAAAGGCGGACCTGTTTGAACTTTTTTTTGCATTTTTATTTTTATTTTAGCTGTGCATACTTTCTATGTGTGTGTGTGTGTGTGTGTACAAAGTCAATGCTTCATCTCTATAACTATTATATTATAAATACATGTACACTGGTACAGGTATAGGTGATTAATACGTTAACATGTAGAATTATTTAAGAAGGCCAGTCATGTGTCCTCCGGGCACGGAGATAAAACTGAGTAAGTTCAAGTAAGTAATTTAGGACACGATCATGAAATTTGCTATTTTTTAATATTGTTTAATCAGCTTATATTGTTTGCATTTTTTTTTGGAAAAAGCAACACAATATCAAAGAAGAAACGAAAAATTTAAGGTAGGTTTTGAGAGTTTGCGATTTCAGTGTGGACGAGAGAGCATATCATAATACCCGTACCCGTTTAAAAATATAAAAAAATATATAGATAAATATTGTAAATCCCGGTCTGATCAGTTTTGAATTTGTGATATACAGATCAAAAACACACACTGTAAACAATTTTGTGATTTTGTTAATACACCCTTTTTTTTTTACTCTAAACCTTTTTTCTTACATTTATCTTTTTAAATTTTTATCTACTACTAAGTAAGTATTTTTTTTTTCAGTAATGCTTGCAAATCTTTTGTTTCGTAGGTAAACAGGAACACCAATGCTGTAGTTTATTTGAAATCTCTAAAATAAGAGCTTTCCTGGCATTCGCCCTCTTGACTTAACCCGGACTTTGCCCAGAACCTACTGGGGAGGGGGGGGGGGGTCTACAGGTCAAGGCACACTTTAACACGGCCCCTACCATCTCCCCACTATCTATTTTTTACATTTACGTATATCGACCAATTCGCATATAATAACGTATTTTCAATATCAAAACTGTCCAGACTTAGAGACGATAGTAAAGAAATTGACATAAATATCTAAAAGGCCAATAAATTATATGTATTATAAGAGTCAAATAAATACTGAAAATTGGAAAATCGTACATGACTCCTCTCCCCCCCCCCCCCCCCCCCCCCGCCCCCGGATTAGAATTGAAGTGTTCTTTTGTTTTTTGTTTTGGTAAAGTTTCTCTTTTTTTTTGGGGGGGGGGGACTCTGCCCCCCCCCCCCATCACCACTTTGTTATTACGTACATTAAAAGTAATTCAATGACTTTTATATACTTTTCATAATCAATTTATCATTTACCAAAAAGAAAGATGTTAATTTAAACAATAAAATTCTTTCTTTGATGATTCATGCGGGTTATGAAGGTAGCGATCATTGCTGAAAAAAAAAATTACATAACCCGCTAACGTATTATGTATTTTTTCTGCAATGTCGCTACCTTCACATCCCGAATGAATCACAAAAAAAGCACATGCAGTAATGCATAAGGGTTAATTGACCAGATCTTAATTAATAATCTCATACGGTTAAATTGGGGGTGATAAAATCCAATATTTACATTTCCATCTGTCTTTGTCTGTGATAACATTACGGATCAATTTTGAACCTTAAAACCCAATAACTTCATAAAACATGAGTGACAAAAAATGGGCGTGTCTTATAGCATGACCGGGAAACAGTATTGGCTGCGCCGCGTGGTAATACATAGGATGTGCTACATAAAAAGTAGTGGTTTTAAAATAATGTTGTTTTAAAGTGTACAAATTGGGGATAATATAAATATAAGTAATAAGGAATCATTCTTTGAATATTATGAGGTGATAATTTCGGTCGGAGCGTGGTCAAATCTATCGTAAACCCTTCGGGCTTTATTGGATTTGACCACGCCCTGACCGAAATTATCACCTCATAATACTCAAAAAATGATTCCTTAAATAAAATTAGAAAGGCTTTATGAGTTTGACCAAGTCCGACCGTATTTGATCACCTCATAATGTTATTCCATATCAGACTGTATATTTATATAATTATCATTAATTGTTAAACAAATGACTTTATTTAAGTTATTTTTATTTCAAATTTATAAACTAGTTATTATGCAAGCACCGCTTGCGCACCAAAACACGCCATTTACGTTATTGATGAAATGTATTGTACTATATCTACAGACAAAGAAACTGGAAAATGTCGATCTTTTGTCTATATATCATGATAAGAATCAAGATAGCAAACTTTGTTTTAATTAATGGTTTTATTGTGCAAATATGAATAGATTAATCCAGTAGTTTCCTAATAATTTTTGCAATTTTTCTAACAAAAACAAAACAACAAAACTCACAAATATCTAACGTTTGTAATGTGTCATTTTGCCCACAGAGATTATTTTTGGACAACATTTACATATTACAATGACAACTGTACACTTTTGAAGGTGTGCTGATAAATTAAGAAACAAATTTATTTTTTATTTCTTTGAAGTACATGTATGATGTACAAAAATGAAAGAATAAAAATGAATTTATCATTTATTCTTTACAATATGTATTGCAAATATGGTTTTCAAAAATATAATTGAAACATTCATGCAAAGCAAAATTTTGTAATCACAGTTTGAAAAACCTTGTGTGACAATGGTATAGCTAGAAAAACATAATTGAAAATGTGCTGAAAAAAATATAGCCAAACCAAACAAATATGGTTCAAAACATCACCTTACAGCTTTACTATCAGTTGATAAATACAATCTATGTTTCATATTAACATCCAATTTATCCATGAAGTACAGCTTCTATACTTTTGCAGCTATACTTCTGCAGTCCAACGATAAAGCAAACACGTCTTAACAATATCAGACTTAAATAATCAACAGCTTCTATACTTTTGTAGCTATACTTCTGCAGTCCAACGATAAAGCAAACACGTCTTAACAATATCAAACTTAAATAATCAAAGACTACTGGTAATCCATTGACAGATCAAATTGTTCATTTACCCCAGTCAAATGTTTTTCTTGACTAGAGAAATGGATCCTGATATTTTGAATGAATTAAATTTTTCAAGTGCGAGACAATTTGCTCCAATGTCGACCGAAGATGCTCATGATCATCCAAAAAACCTTTTCTTACCTGCTTTATACACAGTAGTGTTATAAATTGTATAATATTGGGGGATAACAAGAAAAAGAGGGCCACATTGAATTCAGGTAGATGTAAGTTGGCAAAAAGAAGGGGCCAGATGACAGAATTAAGGCAGGTTGAAAATGAGCAAGTTTTCTATATTAATCATCTCTTTTAACTCAGTGACAGCATTATGATTTTTTGTTTTAATTTAAAACAATGTTGTCTACATCAGGTCATTCTTTTTCACAAGAACTACTGTCTTTTTTTCTTTCGTCCCTATCATCATTCTTAGAATCATCTCCCTCATCACAATCATCATTCTCAGAATCATCGACAGATAAATCATCTGAATCACTCAAAAATTCGTCATCATCCTCTCTGCTGCCTGCTTCCTCCAGCATCTCTTTGGTCAACTTTCCTTGCTGCTGGAGTCGAAAAAAAGTTCCTAATATATAAAAAAAAAAAAATATGCAAGTATTCAGTCTTTATTTGTTCATGGACTATAATATCCAATGAAACACAAGAAATAACAGACAGACATCCAGATAAAAATATATATTTTGGTGAATAAAGGTCTCCGTTGCAGTAGCAGATCCTTTACTTGGCAACTTTGCACTCTGCGGGAATATGGCACCCACATTCAAAGTGCATGCCCTAAAAGGCAACTCATTATGTGCAAGATGATATATTTTGGCAGGTTTAAAAAAAAACCCAGATTATTAATGAGTGTACTGGTAAGTGTTTTTTTATATTCCTGTTGTTCAAATTATGCATAAAAAGTATAGAACAGGTACAGTATTTAGTAGTCTACTCAATCTTGATAGGAGAGAGACAAACCATATTAAACTTCTACTGTGAACTTTTTTATACTAACTTCTTTTCCTCTCTGGTAACATCTTCAGCTCTGCTTCAAACTGTGCTTCATTTGACATTTGCTCTGCTGAACTCTGTAGCTCTGCCCTGAAATCAGAACACTTAAAGTTAATGTGGATTTTTGTCTAAAAAAAAAAAAGAGAACATAAGGCTTCATCTAAAATAAAGCATTACTCCAGACCGCTAATCTTTATTTTTTTCTTCACAAAATTGTATTCACAAAGTTTGTTCTTTTGAAAATCCTATCGCTAATTTGCTGATTCTGATTAACAAAAAAATAATAATAATGCTTACTGTTTTTAATAGTATGTATGTAGGTAGCAATTTGTCTGTATGTATACTCTGAAAGTAGCTCAAGTTTCTCTTGATCATACTCCCCCTATCTTTGGTTTATGAAATTTATAATTTTGGTTCAAGCCCCTGCTTATTTTTTCACAGTTCTAATTCTTGATAACAAGGAGTACAAAACATCAAGAACATTTTTGAAGAATTAAGGTGTTTTCACTGTATGACCAGGGTTCGACATTAACATTAGTCCTTTAGTCACACTAATATATTTTAAGTCAGACTACAGGGAAACATAATCTATATCTAGTCAATTCGGTCTGACAAGTAAAAAGTTCTGCTTAAATTAACTGCAAATGATTGATGTGCAATTGTCAACATTATACTGGAAAACCCTGATTTTATTTTTGATATCTAGCATGATGCAAATTGAAATGATACATTGCGGTGATTATTATTAAAACAACTAACCCAGTACTAACCTGTAAGAAAAATATATAAAGCTCATTGTGGTGTATAGTATGCACCCCTTTCTTACAAATTCTATTTAAAAAGTGTCACAGTGCATTATAATAAGCAAAATACAGTAATGCATTTCAATTTATTTTTGATGAAAAAATAAAATTTCTTGCAGGCTAGTTAAAGTAAACAGGCTCTATTCCAGCTGGACTAATGCATAAAATAGTTAGTGTTGAACCCTGATGACACAAAAAGCCTCAATTCCGGTATTACAACACCAGACCTTGAGGTCATGAAATTTACAACTTTCGTAGATGTTATACATGTATACAATGTATTTAATAAAGTCAACATCAGCTATTTAACATTTAAGAAGAAGTTGAATGAAAATGTTCACATGATACCAGATGACGATAGACAAACACAGACAGCAATAAAAAGAGATCACCTGACTCAGGTGACCTTATAAATGAGACCATTCTAGTTAACACAAATATAATGTACACTTACTCTTCCACAATTTCTGACTTCTCTCCACATTTAGCACAGATTTTTCTCTCTTTTGCACACTGGATGCAAATAGTGTAGTATGCTTGTTTGATCCTCTTTTGTAGGCATTTTGTACTGAAAATACAAACAGTTGATTTTAGTTCAAGAGTCTTTATAGTATCTCTTTTGAAGAAGGATTTTACTATAAAAAAAGACTGATAGAAAAGCTATACCGGTATCAATTTGCTTCAAATACTATCAAAACACTTTTGATTTACTATCAACTTCACCAGTTATTAGTAGTTAATGTATTTTCTTTATATAGTCTTCCCAAAAATGGAATTAAACAAGCTCTTGACTTCCTCTTTTAACAATGTCAAATTGAATATAGGTATCAGGACTACTTTTCCCATTATGTAACATAGAATGTCAAGAAATTGTTTAATTTTCTACATAATTCCTTTAAAGCCGTAAAGTACAGGAAAAGATTCTTCAAATCAATTATGACGTCATAAGGCCAGCATTTTTTTATTTTTAGATTTACGAAATATTTTTCAAATTATTTGGTGAGGAGGAGGGAAAAAAAATAAAAATAAAATTGAAAAATTTGTCCGTCAAGAAAAAAAATGAAAATAAAACAATTTTTCAACAATATTTTTTTTATTTTTAAAATAAGAGCATGTGTCTAGGAGCTGCCATTTTTTAAAAAATATCTAAGTAATTTTGGTTGTTGGTGATGTTCTTATCATAACATATTTTATCCATGGGCACTGAAAATTTGTGTTGATATATTGTACATGCATGTATAAAAACGAAGGTTTTTTTTTTTATAAATACAAGTACATACTCTACATATACATTAAGACCAAAAAAAAAATAAGGGAGTTTTCACTTCTTCCTTGCAGAAAAATAGGAAGAAGTTTGAGAAATAATTTATTTGATTAAATTAACAATGCTATTCACAAATTCAAAATTTAAAATATTGTTACTGAAAATAAATTGGATTAGAAGCATGTCCATAAATGTCAGTAAAAAATCAAACAAGTTTTTTTATTTAAAAAAGACTAAATAACTTTTAAAATTTTATTTATTTATGTAACTATACCTTTAATAAAGGAAATGTTTCGTTATTTTGTTAGCTTTAACCTTAATGACAAATAAAATTATTCTCTTTCCTTCAGTCATAAGACCTGTGTTCAGTGTGTTTAGGGTTATTAGTCCAACCCTATGACCCACTTACAACCGTTATGTAGAGGATCTATTTCCAAACGGTTAAATTTTGATTATTCTAGAATTTATTTTGCAAAAATGTTTTTTTTTTAAAGTAACTTATCATTTTCTTGTTAATGAGGTGGTTTTTTTTTTAATTTACAGAATTGTGATAGAAAAAGACTTCAACTTCTCTTTATTGAGGAAATTCTGGCTAAGTTGCCGATCTCAAAACTTAATAGGGTCGTAAATTGTAGGGTTGGACGAAAGCAAACAGGAGTAGGCCCTTTGGTGGTTTTTTGTGACTTCTAGTGCCTGTGACTTGATCGGAAAGAACTTGGTCTTTTTATTAAATCAATGCATGAACAACAATAATTCAGACTACACATACGTGATTGCATCAACATTTATTTTTATTTTTACCAGAAAGAAAACTTCGGGTCGGAGGAAAAAATAAAATAAATAGCTAGTTCAGGTCCTTTTATTTTTATTTGAATTTTTAAAAAATAGGGTCGGCGGGTTTGTAAATCGAAATTTTAAAAAATGCTGGCCTAATGGTTCTAGCACTAAAAAGACACTCTGGAATCATTTACTAGCTCTTGACATTATAATAGTAAGGCCTAAAAAAAAAAGTTGTGTGTTTAGGGTAACCCGACCTAACCTACAAAAATGCCCCAATCCTACCATTTTTAGATGTCTGTTTTTATCCGATTGTGAATTTTTTACTAATTCTATTAAAAAATCTGCTTTTAAATATGACACAAACACAATCTTAGGATTCATACAGAAAAATATATGATAAAATAAAAAAAAATCCCTACCTACCTAACCTAATTTTCCATCAGTGTTACCCTAAACACACAATTTTTTTTTATAGGCCTAACCTACAAGAATGCCCATATTCTACCATTTTTAGATGTCTGTTTATATCCGATTGTGAATTTTATATTAATATTTTTATCAAAAAATCTGTTTTTAAATATGACCCAAACAAAAATTCTTTGGGTTCATGCAGAAAAAAATATGATAAAATAAAAAAATCCCTACTTACCTAACCTAATTTTTTCATCAGTGTTACCCTCTATATATATATAACTATATATATAACTATATATATAACTATATATATAACTATATCTATCTATCTATCTATCTATCTATCTATCTATCTATCTATCTATCTATCTATCTATCTATCTATCTATCTATCTATCTATCTATCTATCTATCTATCTATCTATCTATCTATCTATCTATCTATCTATCTATATATATAAAAAAGAAAATCACTTGAAATGAGAGTTGAATTAGCGGTACCAATAAGGGCCAACAAATTTTCTTTTAGCCCTGAGTGCCGCCATATTGGCCACCAATTTGTTTTAATAAAAAGTTAATTGATCATTAAATGACTATTGTTTGTCAATTAATGTTTTTAGCACCGAATCTTGATCAAAAACTTTCCAATGTTTAATTAAAAATAATTAAGATTTAAATGAATTTACTGTGCAAACTACACAATCAGTGATTCATTTTGAAAATGGTTTTTATGGGGCCAGATGACCCCTTTTAATCATATCTAAGAGTCCCAAGCCAAAAACAATGAGTCCATATTTTATTCCAAAAAGAACATGAATATAAAACAAGCTACATGTACGTTTATTTTAACTCAAATCTAAATGACCATACTAAGTGACAGGCTTTGTGCTGTCACTGGGACCCGTTCAAGTTTTCTGTTTCTTTATCACAACTATCATTTATTTCATGTATCATTGAATCTTATTGGTTAATGTACTAAGTGTTGACCAATGAGATTTCTTCTTCTTTAGGGGGAACATTTCAGGTGTCTAGTTAGTAGGTAAGAAAGGAACAATCGATGTTCCGGAATTTCTGAGCAAGAAAATATGCACTAGTATTTCTAAATTCATGACATCCTTTTGGATGCTCATATATTGAAATCAGGCATCCTGAGTAAAATTTGTGCACATTTTATGCAGGAGGCATGTCAAAATGAAACACTGTACAACCTTTAACAGTGCTCTTATCAGGTCCGAGCAGCGAGAAGCGGGCAAAGCCCGCCTTGGAAGCGAAGATTAATGGTTTCTTCCAGCCCTGGGCGCCGCCATATTGGCAGCCATTTTGTTTTTAAAAAGTTAGTTCAATCATTGATTGACTGGTACTTATCAATGTTTATTGCCCCTAGACGTGATTTAATAAGTTCCAGTGTTTCAGTAGATGGTGATTTGAATTAAAGAAATTAAAAAGGAAACCAGATAAGTTTCAAAAGTGTTTTAATCAAGAAACACGACTTGTTCTATGTATGTCTTATCAAATCATCAGATGGAAAATAAAAACATTAACGTCAAGGAACTGATCTCTTAGATACTGAATAAGGTATTCAATTTTATTACAGCGGCATTCATATGAATTAAATTGATGAACAACGAAAGAAGAAAAAAAAAAAAATCGAAATCATGTAACTCTCCCGGCTATTTCCGAAGACAAAACTTAAACGTTTTACGTCTGAAATATGACGTCATATTGTAGACTGAGCACGCGACGTTTAGTTTAACTTTGATGAATGATTTGAGTAGGCAACCATGCAGGAGGATCCTACTGTGTGCATTTTAAATAGATTTTATTAAACAAAAATCAAAATGCACTGTGTTTAATCTGTGCTCGGTCCAACGGTCACAACTTTAACATATTATGAATGGTTTCACATATGTCTTATCAAATCATTACATGGGAAAGAAAATCATTAACATCAAGGAACCGATCAATTCGAGAATGAATAAAGTAGAAAAGAATTTAATTCATCGACTTGGGTTTTACACTGCTTACAGATGTTGCTATGATGGGCTTGAATATTAATGTAGCCTGTCACTGAGATTTTCTTACCATTTTTTAGGAACTGTGAGAGGCTTATATTTCTTGTACTTTATCTTCCAGTCTATGACGTCTTTACATCTCTTACACACACCTCCTAACATCACATTATTCATCAACTTTACTCTTGGAGTAGTGTCATGCAGGTTATTTTTAAAAGCCTGTCTGTTTTGGTATTTCTGTGGACCAGACTTACGAACATTTCCTTTTTGAGAACTCATTATTATGTAAATATCAAAAGAAAATTGTGAAAGACTCAGGCACGTTGTCAGAAAAATCATTTAGGAAATATATGCATGTTCGTAAAAGTAAACTATGTTAAACAAAATGTTTTATTCCGGAATGTCGAATTGACATCATAATTATTTTCACTTTTAAATGAGATAATTCATAAACATTATAAATTTATACATGAAACTGGAATATTTTAGTGCATTTAAAGATACATTTTTTTTTTTAGTAAATAATGAAAACATTTCTTTCCGGATTTGTTTCCATATCCCTTTTAAATATTATTAAAAAAATTCGAAAATATTTTTCTTTGTGTTAAAAGGTTGATATTATCTTTTCATTTGTAAACTATTGTAAAAAAAAAATGTAATGACAATAATTAAATTCTGAAGAGCACAGTTTTACAAGTTCGAAACAATAAGTTGATATGTCTTCCGGTGACTGTAAAGTGACGTCACCGTTGTATTTTCCTGAGGATAGGAAATCTTGAATGAAACTCAATACAACCAGTATTGAATGAGGATACAACTTTTGATAAACCCAGGTTCGTCTTCACAATGAATCAGTGAAATTATTGAAGACTTTGTTAGCTCAATATTTATAGACTTTTATCCTCGATATCACCATCATGAATAGCCTATCATTCAGCGAGTTGTGTGGTTTGTTTTGTTGCCCTCCATGTCCATCAAAAATTGCAGCCAAATTAGCTTTCCTCCCACCTGAGCCTACATACTCCCTGATAGCTGATGAAGCTGGGACTAAGTACAGTCTGCATTTGACCGAAAGAGCCGAATGGCAATACACACAGCGAGAACTAGACTGTATAGAAGTGTTCATGACCAGAACCTCAAAAGGAAACAGGATAGCTTGCATGATGGTCAGATGTTCCCCCAATGCTAAATACACAATGCTTTTTAGTCATGGGAATGCTGTTGATCTTGGCCAAATGAGCAGTTTTTATATTGGTCTTGGTTCTCGAATTAACTGTAATATTTTTAGCTTTGACTATTCAGGATATGGAAATAGCTCAGGAAAACCCTCAGAGAAGAATTTATATGCAGACATTGATGCTGCATGGCAATCCTTGCGCAGCAGATATGGCATAAGTCCTCAAAACGTTATTTTGTACGGTCAAAGTATTGGCACAGTACCTACTATTGACCTGGCTGCAAGATACGAAGTTGGAGCAGCCATTCTTCACTCACCTCTGATGTCAGGAATGAGAGTGGCATTTCCAGAAACAAAGAGAACTTGGTTTTTTGATGCTTTTCCAAGGTTAGTTTAATTGTGAAATTTTGAATTTTGATACTTGGACGCAGTCATTTGATCATTCTGACATTAGATGCACTGCTTCATATCAATGGTGACTTTACATGCAGTTACTTTCAAAATGTACACTATCATGTTCAGTTATTATGTGTATACAATATTGATAATTTGAGATATATATAATTACTTATACATGTAGTACATTACTGGTAAACTGTGTAAGTTGGATAAGTTGGATCTGTGTTAATAAGGAAGTGAATCTGTGGATAAGGGATAGATGTACATATAGATACAAAAATACAAAAACTACTGTATGATTATCCTATCATGTCCACATACTGAATTCTGTGATATATTAATCGAGTATAAAAAGAATTCAGCAAGAAAAAGATTTTTAGGATGTATAAAGAATCCAATGCAAACTCTGGTTTTGTAGAAGGATGTATTGACATCTCGTTTGATCAACCCACTGAATAGTGAATACAGCTTTCTTAGAGAAGCATGAACCACTGAATACTGTTTTTTAGCTCACCTGAGCTGAAAGCTCAAGTGAGCTTTTCTGATCACTTTTTGTCCGGCGTCCGTCTGTCTGTCTGTAAACTTTTTACATTTTCGACTTCTTCTCCAGAGCCACGGGACCAATTTCAACCAAACTTGGCACAAAGCATCATTGGGTAAAGGGGATTCAAGTTCAAGGGGAGATAATTAGGATTTATTGAAAATTTGCTGATATTTTCAAAAATCTTCTTCTCAAAAACCATTTGGGCAGAAAAGCTGAAACTTGTGTGGAAGCATCCTCAGATAGTGTAGGTTCAAGTTTGTTTAAATCATGGTCATTGAGGGTAAGGTGGGGCCACTATGGGGGTCGAAGTTTTACATAAAATATATAGAGTAAATCTTTAAAAATCTTCTTCTCAGAAATCAAGCAGCCAGAAAAGCTGAAACTTATGTGGAAGCATCCTCATGTAGTGTAAATTTTAAGTTGTGAAAAAAATGACCCCCAGGGGTAGGCTGGGGCTACAATGGCAGATTGATCTTTTATATAGGAATATATATAGTGATAATCTTTTAAAATCTTCTTCTCAATAACCATTTGGCCAGGAAAGCTGAAACTTGTGTGGAAGCATCCTCAGATTGTGTAGATTCAATTTTTTTTCCAAATCATGGTCCCTGGGGGTAAGGTGGGGCCACAATGGGGGGTCTAAGTTTTACATAGAGTTAATCTTTAAAATCTTCTTCTCAGAAACTAATCAGCCAAGGAAGCTGAAACTTGTGTGGAAGCATCCTTAGGTAGGGTAGATTCAAGTTTGTTCAAATCATGAACCCCAAGGGTAGGATGGGGTCACAACATGGGGGGGGGGAGGGGGGGGGGGGGCAAAAATATACATAGGAATATAGATAGAAATTTTAAAAAAATATCTTTTCTAAAAACTACTTGCCTAGAAAAGCTGTAACTTTGGTAACTTTGCTGAAAGCAACATCAGATGATGGAGATTCAATTTCTTTCAAATCAAAAT
Organism: Magallana gigas; assembly: GCF_963853765.1. Classification (NCBI taxonomy): domain Eukaryota; kingdom Metazoa; phylum Mollusca; class Bivalvia; order Ostreida; family Ostreidae; genus Magallana; species Magallana gigas. The sequence goes on along the minus strand of NC_088858.1, from coordinate 19,120,413 downwards.
CTTGAGGAGTAGGGTGGGGCCACATTGGGATTCCAATTTTATAACTGTTTGATGTTTGATGTAGGTTTATATCCCTTATATAAACAATTGTTTGGGATCTTTTTGAGAACTGCAATGCTCAACAGGTGATAAATTTATAAAATCATCCTATTAGAAAAGGGACTTGATTATAAACATAAGAATATCCAGGGTAAAGAAAATGGACTTTTATTTATACAGGGTCTACATGTAAACTACATTGTCCAGATAGTTTCCATATGACTCCATTCAACTGATTTTATCATACCTACTGTTGCTCAGGTGAGCATTGTGGCCCATGGGCCTCTTGTTTAGAAAATTGAGTTTTAAAAAATACATCAGTACATGAATGATTAAAGTTAAACAAAGTCCTAGCTGCAGGTCTCTAGCTCCCAGCTGAAAATATTTTGATGGATGTCCTGGGAGCTACAATTCCATGCGTGTAAAAAAAGTTTTAAATTATGGTGCACAAAAATTTGCACAACTTTTAGACTTATTAATCTAATTTCCATACCCATTCTGTACAAATATTTTATTCCCAAAAATTCCTCGGACATTTTACCACAGATATTGTCACTTTTAAGTTTACTTGTCGCTGATTATCTTTTAAACCATCACCAGTCCTATAAAGTGAAGTCGTGTCTACATGTAATGTAAAAATGGCGACTTTCAATCTGCTGGCAAATTTAATTTACTTCATTTTCCGAGGTCAGTTAGCATATTAAGAGAAAGTCTTAGGCAAGTTAGGAGACGAAATCAGTTGTAGGTTGTCTGAAGAATTTAATGGTACTATAAATTATTTCCTTATTTTAGTGTGGAGATAGGGTTAATCAGTCCAAAACTTGTACAAGTATTAGTGCACCATAAATTGCAACTTTTTAACACGTACGGAACTGTAGTTCCCAGGTCGTCCATCCAAATTTTTTCAGACTGGGAGCTTAAGACCTGCAGCTAACAAAATTCAATGTATTGAATACACTTTTCAGTTCTAAAATTCTTTTGGATCATTTGACTCTATGTACATGTACATGACTACATGTACACATCTGAATTTCTGAAATAAATAACCTTCAAATCGGACGAGAAACAACAGTGACTATTGAGTCCTATTGTCAGTAACTTTTGGTCTTGTGTTTATGGTTAGACAGGGTGACTGACCAATATTCATTTCTTTTTCTGTTACACAAGCATTGAAATGGCTCAAAATTATGTGAAATTGATCCGTTTTATTGCTTAGACCTCTGCTGGCATTTGAGTGAATTTATGTTTGCTTGAAATTTAATTTTTTTGTGCATGATTTAAATTTGGTGTTTGTTCCAGGTTAATGTTACAACATATCAATTCCTATATGCTTGTAAAACTTTAAAGGAAATCAGTGTACCGGTAATTCAGATCATACCCCAAGCCTCTTAGTGGCTCTTACAATATATGATAAATCCTGAGTGCAAGTTTTAAAAAATTTCATCCACTGGTTTGAAGGCAGACCACTTACAGTAATATGAATGAAGTAAGAGTTGATTTCACAAGTTGGCCATCAATACTTGTATTACATTTCATTGTCAGTACATGTATTAAGTTTCTTGTTGATATCATTGATATATTCTCTTCGTTAGAGAGGCAGACCACTTCGTAGTAACATGAATGCTTAGGCTTTAAGTTACATTCCTTACACAGTCTAATACATTAGTGTGAGGAACTGAGCTCTCAGTATGTAAACCTCAACATTGTGAAGATAGAATAATATTAGATTTGATTTTGCAAGTCATTCATCAGTGTTTGTATAAGTTGTATTTTGTTTTTCTTGTTGTTCACGAAATAATTCTTTTCCTGTTTGAAATGCGTCACATGTACCGGTATTCGATTGGCCAAGCTAATTACCAGTATTTTACCGTAATCATGCTTAAGACCTTTTCTCTACATATTGGTAATAATAAATTATAAAATCTGGAGGTAGATTGCATGATTTTAATATGTGAACTTAAAATTAAATACTGTACTAGAGAAAGAAAATTGAACTTTATATAAGTATGCCAAAAATTCATGCAATACATGTAGTAATCAAAAAACTTCGTGCAGATTTATGCATTTCTTGCCCCCAAATTTAAAATCCATTGGGAGCTTTAAATTATAAGGTTGAAGATAGTATGTAGAAAGTGATCACTCTAGAATGATGTCATAATGTATAAATGACGTCATGAAGATTGTCTTATTTTGATAAATTAATGTTTTAGAGCAAAAAATGGATGGTTTTTTAGCTCACCTGAGCTGAAAGCTCAAGTGAGCTATTCTGATCACATTTTGTCCGTCGTCCGTCTGTCCGTCCGTCTGTAAACTTTTTACATTTTGAACTTCTTCTCTAAAACCGCTTATCCAATTTCAACCAAATTTGGCACAAAGCATCCTTATGGGAGGGCAAATATAAATTGCAGAAATAAAAGTCCGATCTGTATTCAAAGCGGAGAAAACCTTGAAACTGTAGAAAAAGGGGGGTGCATTTTTAAAAATCTTCTTCTCAAGAACTACCGAGTTAATCTTAACGTAATTTGGCATAAATCATCCTTAGGGAAAGGAAAATATAAATTGCAAAAATTATAGGCGATTTCTGTTCCAAATTTGAGATAATTGCGAAAATACTAATAAAGAATGGCTCGTTATTCCATATATCATAGACTGGCAATTCATTGCGATAGACTGGTCTTATGACAGGCATCGCCAGTCTACCGCATCTCGAAAACGAGGTTCTTTGTTTGAAGCTGGCATTTTGTTGTGCAACAGTTCACGTGCGAATATAATCTATGAAACATGGAAATAACATTGGTGCCGATTATTGTGAAGTAAATTGAGGTTAAATATTTCAACGCGTTGTCATTTTCACTTGTGAGGGTGGTTTTAGCTTGTTTTGATTTTTTCGTTTCATTTTGCTTTTTAACTTGGGAAACAATCGCCTTGTATTTGGAACATAGACTTCGGTAAATGTTTACCTGCGAAAATGATAAAATCTGAGGCATTAACAACGTACTAAAGTACATTTCCCTCTGTTTTTATTGTTTATTAATTAATTTTCTAATTGTGCCAACAAGGATCAAACAAGGGTGTTGGTGTTAGCTTGTTCGGATTTTCGTTTCGTTTTCATTATTTACGCTTTGTAACCTGGAAACTATCATCTGCATTTCGTGATTTTTACGTATCAAATCAAACAGATACTTCGGTAAATCAAACAGTTAACTGTTTACCTGCGCAAATTAAGCAAAATCTGATGTAGGGGTACTGAAATACAATTCATTCTATCGGTAATTCGGCATTATCTTTTGCGTAAATGGTAATGGTAGATTAATGCAAAAGGTTTTGTTGAGATGCTCGACATTTTCTCGAGTTTATTCAGTTTAAATAGAGTTTGATATCGCTGACGGAAATATGTAGGTATAAACATGTATATATATATGATTCATTTCGAAAAAATAAATTGTGTTCTTTATTTGTTATACATGTAGTGCATGTTTCTTGTGTTTAATTGTTTACAATTTCTATTTACTAACCATATTTGAGTGTTAAGCTTCTAATTATAAGCAAGATACAAAGATTTGCTCACAATTCTATGTTTGTACACAGTTCTTAAAAACTAAAGATTAAAAAGGTAAAAAATTTGTCAATATTTATTTAGAAAATTTTCAAAGTCTGTTCTTCCAGAAACCAACTTTAACAACTTATTGTATTGTAAACTTAATCTTTTAGCTCACCTGAGGGTGGGGCCACAATGGGGGGTCGCAGTTTAACAAATGAATATATAGAGTAAATCTTTAAAAATCTTCTTCTCAGAAACTAATCAGCCAGGAAAGCTGAAACTTGTGTGAAAGCATCATCAGGTAATGTAGATTCAAATTTGTGAAAATCATGACCCCCGGGGGTAGGGTGGGGCCACAATGGGAGATCGAAATTTTACATAGGAATATATAGAGTAAATCTTTAAAAATCTTCTTCTCAGAAACTAATCGGCCAGGAAAGCTGACACTTGTGTGGAAGCATCCTCAGGTAGTGTAGATTCAAAGTTGTGAAAATCATGACCCCCGGGGGTAGGGTGGGGCCCCATTGGGGGGGTCGAAGTTTAACATGAATATATAGAGTAAATCTTTAAAAATCTTCTTCTCAGAAACTAATCGGCCAGGAATGCTGACACTTGTGTGGAAGCATCCTCAGGTAGTGTAGATTTAAGGTTGTGAAAATCATGATCCTCAGGGGTAGGGTTGGGCCACAATGGGGGGTCAAAGTTTAACAAAGGAATATATAGGGTAAATCTTTAAAAATCTTCTCAGAAACTAATCAGCCAGATGATTCTTTATAATTGTTAAGACTTTGGCCCCAGGATAATTCTTTGGCCTCACGAGAAGGTTCAGAGTTTGATGTACGTTTATATCCCATATATAAACTTTTGTTAAGGATCTTTTTGAGAACTGCAATACTCAACATATGATATGACTATAAAATCATCCTGTTAGAAAAGGGACTAATGATTATAAACATAAGAATATCCAGGGGAAAATGGATTTTATTTATACAGGATCTACATGTATTATTGTACATTGTCCAGATAGTTTGTATTATGACTCCATTAAGCTGATTTTATCATACCTATTGTTCCTCAGGTGAGCGATGTGGCCCATGGGCCTCTTGTTTAATGGGATACATTGAGCACATGCTTGCTCAAGTACCATTTTTAACTACATGTATGATGTGTATAATTATGCTTGAGTACAAAAACATATGTAAAAATCGTACTTGAGCAGACCTGCACCTTACTCTATCAAAGGCAAAATATGTAGGAAAAATGACAATATTTTCATTTATTTGCAAAATTGTGGGAATATGCCCATTTTGGTGATGTCATTGATGAACAGCTATTGGACAATGCTGACTAATATCAAGAATAATGTGATATACATCCTCTGTTTAATGTTTAATGAAAATTTGATTTTGATACAATACTATTTAAATATTGGTTAAAATTTGGGACAGATATTGAACAATACCAAATATAGTCCTTAATACAAAATACTGGTATAATATAATCTGGGTTAGAACTAATAGCATTTTTAAAAAAATTATTATAAAAAAAGTTAAATGTTCCAACTCGGTTTAAATTTTGTAGATATGAAGTTGCTTTTGTACCGGTATTTATCATTGAACATAACTAATAAAAAGGTTGGAAGGTTGATTACTGGTACTGTTAATCTTTGTTTTTCTTTTTTAAATATCCTGCATGTACCCTGCCATATATACAACCCTTTTCTTTTTCATGTAGCTGACACGAGCAATATATCCCATGTCTCTGCTTTTTATTTCAGCATAGACAAAGTGCCCAAAATCACCTGTCCTGTACTAGTGATACATGGAACAGAAGATGAGGTGATAGACTTTTCCCACGGTCTGGCCATTTATGAGAAATGTCCGCGGGCAGTGGAACCACTATGGGTGGAAGGGGCGGGCCATAATGACGTGGAACTTTACGGACAGTATTTGGAACGTCTCAAACAGTTTATAAACATTGAACTTTCTGTCAATTGACAACTACTGCAACTTAGGGGGGAGGATATTAATGTCGCCGGCGCAGACAACTGTGTTCAGGACCTTTGCGACTCGTTGTCTGCCGTGGTGACGGACACTTACACTTCTGATGACGGCAATGCATTTAAAGTCAGGAAAGGCACTGGACGAAGAATGAAGAAACATAGAGTAAAAATAAGGGGGGATAGGGATAAGAAAACAAAGGAGGATTTAAGTTCACCTAGCATAGTCGATAGTCCAGAGCAGCCTGATGACCATATGGAGGTCAATATTCAAGAAAGGAAAAAAGAAATTGTAATTCATTATGTGAAGGAAACTGCAATTGATGACCTTGCTCAGGCAAAAGAAGTTGTGGACTCGTCTGAACAAGACAAGAATTCAACTTCTGAAGTCCAAGAAAACTATGAAGATGCCAAAGTCATGAAAGAGTCTGATTTTCAGCTCAAAGAATGTCAGAAAAACAATGGACAACCAAAGAGTGAGTTAGAATGTCCATCAGAGTGTGAAGGAAATCATGAGTTAGAATGCCCATCAGAAAGTTTAGGAAATCAAGATCTTACTGAGACTGAGAACTCAACTCCTGCTGAAAACCGTGTGTTCTGTGATGTTCATATACAGAATGTCACTGTAGAAGTGGCCATTGATGCGGACAAGAAGTCTGACGATGAAAGCGATATCATAGAATCCACAGATCTGTAATGTGAAATTTGGCAGCAGCTGCATGTAGCTTAAACCTTCAGCAATAGAATAATTTAATGGGATGTAATGATGCAACATGTTTATCATGTAGGTGTCTATAAAATCTTGTAAGAATTGAAAAAGAAATACCAAGATGTGTGTTTTTTACAATGTTACTAATGATTGTAAATTTCATAAGAAAAATTTAAGGAAATATCTTAATATGTGGGCATGCTAATGTAATTTATTTAAATTTTTGTATAGTGCACATAACATACTAACTCGACACACTTTGTTTTGTTTACCAAGAAGAGTTATCCTTCTTTAGCTAAAAGTCTGGCTGCCTTTTGTTTACAGAAACATGTCTTCTAAATGATTCATTTTTGGAGCTCAGACTGATGGATTTAGGATCAATAGCAGTTGTTCACACTCTTTACTTCCTTTTAATTTTTGATACCAAAAGCAGACGATAAAGCAAAGCAAAAATCTTTTAAGATTTTGGATACATTTTGTTATGTGTATTAGACTATATATCTAAATATATGATTGTCTGTTTGTATTTTGTATAGCATACCTGTCATTGCACGTATATTTTTCAGGTGCACTGGTTGATCTAAATGACCGACTAGCATTGTTGATTTAGGGGAGAAAGAGGTGGTGTATGATTGGAGAGTGAAACTCAATTAGCTTGGGAGGACTTAGATTTCTGTAATTAGTCATTGAAAGCTTAATAAGTATGTACATGTAAACAAGTGCTTCACTTGCTTTGTTTTTGACTGTTTACTGTATGTTTGTGGTACTCATCATAACTATGAGTCCATTTGGATTTCTGTGTATACAAACATTTTGTGTTGCTCTATTATATATATGCATGTTGAGATTTATAATTTACACATTGTATTATAATTACTGCATAAACCTTACCTGATAGTCTCTGTTTTGATGCATATTTACAAGTCTTTCTCTCACTGTTTTATTCTGGTAAATAATGTAAGACATAAACATATGATGATGTACTGTAGTGTAGTGTAACTTGTGCGTTTTCAAAAAAAAAAGAATGCGAAACTAAGAAAGAAAAAGAAAATAGCTTAATATTTTTTTTTCAATTATACATGTTTATTTTATTTTAGAAGAATTAGTAATCGGCATAAATGGTGATAAGCATCGTATTCATGGGGTGGCTTTTTGTAGAGAAATATCATATCCGCATCAAATACAGTTTGATCTCGGACGTCCAAACTAAGTCGTATATTGAATGCATAAAATGGTTTTAATAAATAGGTACACTTGTTGGTCGTAGTTGAGGGCTCAAGTCATGTTTATCTCAACAATATTTAGAAGATTTGAGTTGTCAGACATGGACAGGTGTCATGGTTACCACTGTGTTTTGATTTATGATTGGTTACTGCCTAACAAATCAAAGATGTCTGCTTTTAATCACAAACTTTGATAGCTGCATGTACATGAACTTTTTTATTTCCTGTGTTAAAGGTACTGTACATACAAATTCAGTTGACTTGGTATTATCTTTTCTGTTAAGATTGGCTTGATTTCTTACCACTTTGTACCACAACATGAAGTCATCAAATAGTTTTTTTTTTTTGGATAAATATAATTTGAATAGAACATTTGATACACCTAAAGCTCAAAACTCTTGATCAGCAGTATGCCAATGTAAAGAGACTATAGACAGAGGACTTTAATATTTGTATTGTTTTCTTAAGAGAATTATTATTATTTGATGATTTAACTTGTATCAAAATTGACCATTCATAGACTGCACACCGTTTAAAATTTATAATTATGTAGGATCGAACCATTTTGTACCACTATATTTACCGGTCATAGACTAAGTGTTTAATGCTTCAAGAACATATTGAAAAAAAACCCCAAAACTCACTTCCGCAAAGGAAAACCTCAAAAGATGACTGTTGATTGATTTTGTATTTTGTCACTTAAAAAGAACATCATTCAAGGCTTCTTGATTAATTATGAGGAAATTAACTGGAGTCCTATACAATTTGTATACGTTAACAAATAAATGGGTAATTTTTCAGACTTGCTTTTTTAATTCAATAGATGTGATTTTTTTTTACCAAAAATATTTTTAATGTGTGTAATATTTCCCAATTCAATCATTTCTGTTCTTCATACATGTACAACCATACACCCATATTTTACTTGATATGAATCAAAGTTTTCATCCTTTGATCAACTGAAACTTTATGAAGACAATCCTTTTGACTGTGATGGTTTTCCACCGTTTCAGACAAAAGCATAACTGGTTCCCTTTGACATAGTCTCTCTCTCCTCTCTCTTTATCTCTCTCGTGCATTGTCAGTATTTTTAATATTTAAGTTTTTGTATGTATAAACAGTAACAGAATGACATGTTCCTTGGCGGGTAAAGAGCTTCATGTGTTTTATGTAAGAAGTCTGTAACACTTTTGTTTCCCTTTGTATATTGGTAGATATTGGTAGCAATGAAATAGAACACACAACCTCATGCTATGTGACTGGAGAGATTCAATGTCTTACATTTTTTTTATAATAAAAATCATGGAACATCATCTTAAAAATGTGTTTTCTTTGTGATTAGCAAACTTCAAGATCGTGGATAAGTGCATGAACCAGTTTTCGTAGCTCGGGTAAACTAAGGACTTTACTTACTGTATTTCTGATTAAAAACTGTTACATTAACTGGAACTGACTTGAGTGGAATTTTCAAGGTAAAGACGAAACAAGACGATGAAAAAAGAGATGCAGGTTATTTTTGTGTCATTCGATACTAGAAGTCACCTGAGATTATCTAAAGCCAACATATTTGATACGACACCCTTTGGCTTGATCAGCAAAACAAAAGATTTTTTGAAATTTTAAAATGTTATTTAAAACAATATGTTCATATATACAAAATAAATTGCTTTCCAGGTATCGATATCCTCGGTGGAATCCGCCCTCAGGTCCATTGTAACCCTCGATAACCTCAGTGCCTGTAAGTGCGTCCGCATTCGTAATGTACGCCAATGCCCCGACCTTTGTACAACCCCCAGTGTCACAACGTATATAGATCCGACATCCGGTCCTCAAAGCACCATGCACATGCTTAATTGACGTCGACTCGTCCACACGTTAGGCCCCGGGAACTCCTCCACGACCATCGACAAATTTTTATCGCCACATAAAGCTACAATGGGAAAACCTCGAAAAAAACCTTCAACAAATTATTTGTTGACAAAATATTATAAAAAGTGCCACCGTCGTACAAGAGGACTAAATGGATGATCGTGGTTTGTCTTACAAAGTAAAAACGCTTATATAAGCAAATTACAAATAATACACATGGGTAAAGTTTCAATAAATAACATCGGTTCACAAGGCAAAAATGAAACCATGTACATATATATTAACAAGTATCAAGTAAACATTATTACTTATATACTCAAACTGAAGACAAGAACATATGACAGAATTCAAAGTAAACAATTCGAACACGCTGACAAATAGAAATACTGCAGTAGTTTAAATTAAACGTTTTAGTTGAATATTATTTCCAGTATAGTAAAAATGTATAAGATGAACTTACCGTGACTGGAGATTCAGTTACCATGAAGTTATAACCAGTCCTACTCCTCCATAGCCCTGTCAGACTGAGCCACACCTCACATCTGGTACCTGAAAAACTTGCTCTTCCCGAGACGGACTCTACACCCCTTATAAAGCAACACTGGGGAGCAGAGTGGACCGAAAACCCTTGGCTAGCGAAGATTTGGTTTAGTAGGCTGGTCGGTCACCAAATTAACCACCAGACCTTCTCTAAATATACAGTGTAAACTATAATTAAGTAAAAAGAAATCCAAATACTTAGGATTAAAAATGTGAATATTATGCAATATCTGTTTGCAAAGCTATTTTTTAGGAGATTATTATAATAGTATTCTAACAATGGCCACGACCATTCAGTCCTCTTGATTGGTCGGAACAATGGGGCTCCTTGCAGGATAATGTACACAACTCTACCTGTACAACATCGAGGCTCAAAACGGGATAAAACATCAAGCAATTTTAAAATTGATTGTGTCACAGAGTCCCCAATTCAAGAAAGTTTAACAAACTTTTGCAAAATCACCATCAATTACAACAAATCAAAACTATTTACATTCTTTCTGTAATCAATTAAATGATTCACTTAAAATTGACCTTATCTTTGGTTAACCCCCACCCCCATCCCAGTTCTCAAAGACGGTAAATTAGCTTCACTAGTGCATAGAAGTCGCGCAACGTGGTTATTTTTACCCATAACGTAATGATGCATTTCATTAAGCACAGCATACAAATAAATTTTATAATAAGAACTTGAAAGAAGATAGGGGATAAGATAGCGCAAATTTTTGTTGTATCTAATCCATAATTAACATAAAAACCCTAGATGTATAAGGATAGCTTATGTCGGGGGCTCTAACCACTAAGCCATTTCAGACACAACAAAGTAGCGTGTTTAAATACTATGTGTAACTTTGGCCTTGAATTTACGGACTTGTGGGTTTTTTTTCAAAACGTTCAATTGTTAAAATGATATTTTTAATGTATAGTAGGTCACCTCTTCACGTTTTTGTTGATTGAAATCGGTTTATTTCCCTTTTTTTAGGCTAGTATGAGAAAAATATGGAGCATAGACCCACTCTATATAAAAAAAAATGTCTTGAAGATCTAAAAAATGACACTATTTGCAGGTTTTGATACGTATACGCCTGTTTGAGTCAACATATTCCTGGTATTGAACATATTTATAGGTTAAAATCAATGGTAAGTTAAATATATACTGTTTTGCATGATATTTTAAGAAATATCAGATTGATTTGATATTTTAATTTTTCAATATCTTATCCGACCTTGCATGGGCATTTTACACGCCTTATCCACCCATCTTCTTTATTTTTTTTACATGCAATTTTTTTTTTTCAAAACTGTTTTATAAATATATCTTTTAATATGCACAACCTATTCTGAAGTTTACAACGCTAAAATGTTTCAATTCAGTGCAGCAATATCAATGTTCAAAAGCATCGATTAGCCCACAGCGTGTAGTATTGTTAAATGAACTTACTCTGAAATTTTTAATGTCAATTTCTATAAGGAAAACAATTTCATAACTTACATGTATGTACATTCACCTGAAGAAGGATGTTAAAACACAGAAAGCGCTAGTGAATAGAAACTTTGGAACTGTTCATTTTCTTTTTTGATTCTATCTATCTATCTATCTATCTATCTATCTCCTCTTGTCGATAGAAATTTGTCCAAAAATGGTATGGAAAACTTAAAAAAAAACCAAATCATTTCACGTCTAAAACACACATAATACACCATGTTCCAGTATTGGCAATATGGTAGGTGATAATTAGTTTATTTGTCATTGAAATCTTGAAAAGAATATAGGCCAGAGTAAAATGATTTTCCTAGCTAAGGAATAAGATTAATTTCGGATGCATCTCTAAATGTTGCTGATTATATATACATGTATGCATGTTGAGATATATTATAATTTAAACATTGTATTACAATAACCGCATAAACCTTTCCTTGTTTAGATGGATATTTAAGGGTCTTTCTCTGATGGTAAACAATGCACGAGGTTGTTAAACTCTGTCCCGAGTTTTTGCTTCCACCACTTTTTTGCTCGATATTTCGACAATCATAAATACCTTTGTTCTCAAAATGTTCAGATTATCTGTTTTGAAACGCCCCCTCTACCGCTTCAGGCTTCATAATAGAAGGTCTACGGGGATTTTGCATTGCATCAGCCATTAATAAGCCCCGATGATAACGTTGAAAAATTGTGCGAGGTATCCCGATTACTTCCGAATGGAGAAAAGATGTAAACATTTCCCATTATAAATCTCTGTTAGAAATTTGTTTTCGTTCCTGTGAACTTTTATGAGTGAAAAATATTGATTGTTCAATGATGATATCTTGGATATATTCCCTTTCATCGATTTCAACTGTATTTCTTTTTTGTTTTGCTTTTTTTTATAAAAAATCATCAAAAAGTGATGGAAGCAATAATTTGGGACAGACTATAGAAAAGTTCGCGGACAAGTTCGTTTGTGAGCGGATGTACGTAAGACATACACGAGTGATGATATATCTTATGTAACGTGTGTGGTTTCCAACCCCCCCCCCCCCCCAAAAAAAAAACCCAAAAAACAACAACAACAACAACAAAAAACAACTTGATATTTTTTTTTCAAATTCATGTTTTATTTTTGTTCGATTTAAAAGAATCTGTAATCAACATTGTCTATCATAAGTTTTGTATTCGTTAGGTGGCTTTTCGCAGAGAAATACATGTATCATATCAGGTACAGTTTGGCCTCAGACATGCTTTAAGTCATGTATTGCATACATAACCTGATTTATGAATACACATATCAGACAATTATAGTTGGCTTCAAGTCATTAGGTTCATCCCAACAATATTTAGAAGAGTTAAGGTGTCAGACATCGACAGGTGTCTTGGTTTGATTCATAGTTGCTTATTTCATGGTATGCCCACTTTCTAATATGAACACAAACTTCGATATCTGCATGTAATTGTATACGGACTTTTTATTATACTTCTTTAATTAATAGGACGGAGTGAAATTTTAAAGGTAAACACAAAACAACGAAGAAAAGATGCAGAATTTTTTTGTGTCACCATGTAAACACCTGATTTTATTTAAAGCAAACGCATTATGTATAATCAGAATACATGTTTTTACTGTGCACATGGTCATTCCCGACCTTTCAGTCTGTTTTTGATATTTTCAGAGGAGAGATCTACTGATGATTTTATAGAAGTTCCTTCCTTGATTATTGCACTCAAGACTTAATTAAATCCCAGTTGATTATGTGACATTTCCTAATTCGTGATAAGTCACAGCTTCGCTAGCCATTTCCTTTCTGCTCCCTATAATTCATTACGACAACTTGGTGTGTGACCTGATACCTGATAAATAACCATTGAGAAATAAATCAAAAACTCGATAAACAAGCCTGAAATAACAAAAAAAATGAGAGTAAGGTGGTGGACACGCTTTGGCGGATCCAAGTCAGTGGTCATGCTTGCAATGCTGTAAAATTGAATGGTTACTGGGAACTTATTTAGGTTATACAAAGAAATTAAGATTTGACAAATGTGGAATAAATGAAACAAGAAATCATATTGACGCAAGCGTCAAATGGGCCGCAAAAAATATAATTGTTGTATGAATCATTGGTTGTTTACATAAACACACACCACAAAGAAGAAAATAAGAGTTGGTTGTTCTGATTTTTATGGTAAATTTTAATATACTTTCAGCAACTTGTTTTGAAATTTAACATTTTACTATTATCTTATAGAATCGATTTCGTTACTGTAAGCATTTCTAACGGAAATTGTATGATCATTGCCATAGTATAAAGTAATGGAGAACACATTGATTTGTACATTACTCTAATACAAAGTGCAACTCATCATTTTTCTCTTGGAGATTATGTATTTCAAACCATTTTGGGTTATTTTGGTTGCATTGTATTGAATGAAAACTTAATGTATTAGCATGATTTCAAGGGACCTCATAATAAAATAAAAATTTATTAGTTCAAATTTTCCAGTCAATTCAAATTTTCATTTCTGTCATATTCTTGCGTAAATAATTGATATAATGTCATTTCATGAAATTTTCTACCACATTTTACATGGAAATATAATAAATACACACACAAACTCTTTTTATTTGACACGGCACATAGAAATTCAAAAATATCATTCATATAAAATTTAATGACATTCAGGTCTTTAATATTTTAGGTCTTTAGTATGTCCCGCATACCGATCCTGATGCATTGTTTTGAAAAGAATGAAGAACTCCGATATTTTCCGAATAGATTATAGTCTCGATAAAAACGCGCCAAATACGACAATTTACTAAGTTTGACCTACTTTTCATTTACGAGTAAAAGAAAAAATATGTGATATTTTCTAAAAGGCATAAAACATATTTCTACATGCAAATTGACTTTTAATTCATAAAAATAAGCATAGTATTAATTCTAATAAAAAAGAACTATCCCGCAGAAACGCAGTAACAATATTTAAATGTGTATCAAACAAGCTTATCTTTTAAAAAGATTGGTGAGCTAGCGCTGTAGCCATCATAAAACACAGAAGCAGATTTCTAAAACATTTGTTTACATTTCTGAATCGATTCAGATTTAACAATAGGAAGACACAGGGGTGTATTGGAATTATGCTGGAGTGGGGTCTCAATATAGAATTGTAAATTTTTTATAGAGTGGTCTTCACATCGGCAATGTCATAGCTCATTGACTGTGCCTTAAGGTATCTCACTCCTCATGTTTTGATTTCATTGCGCAGAAGATCATTATATTTAAAATGAATATGATTTTATTTATTTAATCATCACAGATAGATTATTATTTCATAATTACACAACATTCATAAAGAAAATCCATTTGAATTCAAGAAACAAACAAGTTTTTTGGGGAACTATTTTTTCGTGCGGAAGGTATTTTAGACAAAAATGACAGAAACAAGCAATTTTATGAATTTTCCATATACTTTTCTTTTTATTATACTTTAATCATTATTCACATTTTTAACATTTGATAGGTTTGTAACATATTTTATAGGTTCTGTGTGACATGTACAAAATCAAATCTTGAGAATGTGATAGCCGATCAGCATAAAATCATGCATTTATATAGAACATGTCTGAATCAGTTTTAAAGCCAAATTTTGCGAGAATTTTACCTTTGAAGCCCTATATCTAAAATTTGACATCACTGACCCCCATGTTATATTATGTCAAAATGATACTGAACACATATATAGGCAAACTGGATTAATCTTATAAAATTCTTGATATTCAAAAAGTTTTTATTTCAAATCCAATTGTAACTATTAAAAAAATTGTCTATTTTAAGTGCAAAAAGGTCACAAAAATTTTTATGCAGCTTTGTACAATTTTTTTCGTAATCCCTCTATATTCAGTGTGACCATTGTGCATAATTAAAAACAATATTTGAAGAAATAAGTTTGCTTCATCAAAAATACTGACAACAAATCCTAATCAGGATGAAATTGCATTTTAGGTGCAAAAAGGTCAAATTAAATGGGCCATACTCAGATGGGTGGATACTGATCCCCCATTATCTTTGTATTTTTTAAGTTTGTTTTGTCTACAGATTTCAATGATATACTTCTCAAGAAAATCTTGATACAACAACATTGAGGAGTGGGATACCTTAATCATAATGTATCTACTGTAATTTCAATTTCGAGGTGAAAATTTTCAGAATTATTGGTACTGTTTGTATTGGTAGCAATCGTATCTTCCCGGGCTTTTCCGGCAAGCTCGGAAATGTTTTCCGAGCTTGAAGGAATTTAAGTTAAAGCTAGCTATTTATCACGATATTTAAAATTACACTTTGCTTTATAAGACCTAAGCTAGCTGTTACTTTTTGACATTTACAATAAAACACAAAACTTCATGTGAAGATGCTAAAACGAAATTAAAATGGTACAGTTTATCTAAAATAGTGCAGTATTCCCAGAATCCCCCACTATGGAGTCGAGCATGCGTATTCCAGTGAAAAAGACTAACGTAGTTGCTAGCGCTCGAGAGCGCTAGCAATAACGGACCGCCTTCCGGCGGCCCGTAATGAGTCAATTCGTGTCTTGAATGCGCGATCTTAGTTTTGATAGCGGATAGACGCTTGCAAAGCTCGACATCTGGTGAGAAAATGGGATAAAACTCTCTAGAACGGGGTAACCAAGGACGCGGGATGACAGAACTTGCTCATCTAAATATCCAGCCTTGCAAGTATTCTATTTCAATTTTAAAGTATATCTCAAGAAATTTTATGGACACAGTATATACAAAAATGAGCCAAAAAAATAAAATAATAATAATCGTGTTAATTTCCGCGCTTGTGCGGGATATCATGTAAACTTTACAAGAAACACACGAATGATCTTTGGTAAAACTTTCGGTTCAATGATGGTCTAACTAGATCGCTTTAAAAAACGATATATTTTACTGGAATTCAACAGAATTTTAAAAACTTGGTCAAGGCTGGCGTGATAGTTTGGGAAGTAAACATGGCGAATTTTAAAGTTGTCTTTCCCGTCAGTATATACGTCCCTGTTTCTAGTCACTGCATTTAGAGGTTTCATGATCTGTATTGTATTTTAATTTCTCGTGTCAGCAATATTCACGAAAACGATAGCTGGTTTGATGGCATAAAAGCTTCCATATATCAGAGACGTTTCAGTCACACAAACAATTAAATAAAACATTCCTTGCTTTCTCTATGTTATAAGTTAATTCCTATAATATTTAATAGTTTCGTAAACTATATTTCGATAGTTGCTACTCAACCTGTTTACAAGATGTATTTATGCCCTAGCGTGTATAATTCAGTGGCGTCTGAAGCAAATTGAAATGGGGGGGGGGGGGGGGGGCTAGACTAATCCTTAGAAATCTTGACAAGCCAAAAAAAAACCATTTTCCCAAAATCATGAAAATCCTAATCCGATGGGGGGGGGGGGGGGGGCGGCTAGTATACCTATGACTCCATCATTACAATCTTTTCATGGTAACTTTAGGGACTTTTAACTTTGCTGTAAAAAAAAGGGGGGCTGAACCCTCTATGATGCCATGTGCCTAATGGTAAGGTCTAGCTTTGCCAAAAAAGTGGGGGGGGGGGGAAGTTAACACCCCCCCCCCCTCCCCCCGGTTCCGACGCCTTTGTAATAAACCCGTTGTAAGATTGTTAGCTAGACAGCGCCACCGCATCATCGAGTTTTCGTAATGAGATCTGGGCTGCTTTCAAGATCGAAGCTGCTACGTAGGGCTACATAGTTGAACGGTAATCTAGTCTAGCCACTACGTAGTTATTCGTAACCTAAATATTTTATGCTAAGCATCAAATTCAAGACGGCCACTTTAGTTACCACTTTGTAACATACACGAAATCAATTTATTTAGTGATATTTTATTCATCCTTTAAATTATAATGAATCTTAAAGGGTCATGGTCACGATTTTGATCAATTTTTTTTTCGATTTCAGTGTGTACAATGCTTTCGTAAGGCATTTTAAAAAGGCAACCAAACTTTGAGTGTCATTTGTTGAGTTATAAGCGAGTTACAGAGCTTAAAATTCTTCGCTATGTAAACAAAGCTTTTGTTTACATTTTGAATGTTGAAGTGAAAATTCTAATTTTAAACACAAACTTAATGTTTTAATCGTTAGGAACTGTTAATTAATGCTTAAAATGAATAAGAGGATAGACAAATCAGTTTAAAAAAGATTTTTACTGGTATATTAAACCTATGTAAACAAAAACAGGGCACGAGCCCTGTTTACATGACGAAGAATTGCGAGTCCTGTATCTTAGCTAAAACTCAACGACTGACACCCAAATTTCATTTGATCATTAGAAATGCATTCATAAAGCACTGTAAATAATAAAAACAGAAAAATAAAATTTGACCAAAATCGTGACCATGTCCCTTTAACATGTATATTTCCGCCTGAAATTAACAAATTATGCCGATGTAATTTAGTCTTTAGTTGAATATCTGAGACTTACATGTTGCGACTAACCTAGAGGTCCGTTCAATACAACCTAGTGGCTAGGCTAGCTGCTACGATCTTGAACGCAGCCCAGCCAGGGTTTATGGAGGAGCGGAGGACCGAAAACCCTTGTCCAACGAAGATGAATTTACAGCCCCGTAAATTTACAATTATAATGAAGTCTGACTTGAATCACTTATCAAAATTTTTATATCCACATATTTCCCAAATCATTATTTTTGCTTGTGAAATTAAGACAACCAAATGACGTGAATATGTCATTTATTGTCTTCTATTTACATCCACTGAGTGTTTTCTACTCGATTTCTTTAGCAAACCGATTGTTTTTAACTGACAGTGTTAGGACACACACGATCTAGTTATTACCAGTTTATCGATCGGTCGAAATCTTCAGCAATCTCAAAAAAAAATCAAATCACGAATCGAACTTCAAGATATAATCAAGATGATGTCAGACTCAACAAATTAAGAATACAAATGAAGTTGGCTATTTTTTCTATCTAATGTACAGATTTAAATTGACAAATTTACTAGAGCCTTCCCACTAAAATACCCGAAATTCTGAAATTTACACATGCTACCAAGTAGTTTTGGCCAGTTGAGAATGGTGTATATAGGTAAGAGAAGGGAGAGACCCAAAATTAACTACAGGTGACCTGTATTCTGTTTTAGAATGCCCAATCAATTCATTTATTCACTCAAACCATTTATATACAATGGTATATATGAGGTACAAAATAGCTGCAGATCTGTATAGCCCCCGGTCTGAAAAATTCGAATGGAAGACCTGGGAGCTACAGTGCTGCCTATTGAAAAAAAATTATATTTATTGCGCACAAAAACGTAATTATTAAATTCTTTATGCAATTTACTACTGATAACGTCTCTCTACTTACCTCAGACTTTCTCCGGAACAAGCTACATACCTTGGAAAATCAGGTATGTTAAATTTACATCGAGATCGATAGTCGCCGATTTTACATGTAAATAAACTGCACCACTTCAACGGTGATGGTGTTTAAAGGACTACCAGAGGCAAGTAAAGAGACGATTTCAGTAGTAATTTGCATGAAGAATTTAATGGTATAAGTGTTTTCACAGAATTTGCATTTAAATAAGTTTAATCAGTCTAAAACTAGCGCACGTTTGTCTGCGCAATAAATATACAATTTTTTCAATGGGCGGCGGCCATATACATATAGATCCCAGGTCGTCCATCCGAATTTTTTTCAGACCGGGAGCTACAGACCTGCAGCTAGGTACAAAATGATATTATACTTACATGAAACGACACATAAATTATAGGTCAAATCAAGAAAAATAAGATGAACTTTATTTATTTGTAATCGAGTTTTAAACCGCTTGAAAACAATTAGTAGATTATCAATGAATTTTTACATGTGTAGCAATTAGCACCTCAACGTACCCTGGTCACTCCAGGTAATTAAGGTGGAATAACACGCCTGGAAAAAGTCACCCAAGGTTATTAAGGTGAAATAACACACCTGAAAAAAGTCACTCAAATTAACAGTAAATTATTTTATCATAAAAGATACATGTAAAATGAGACATAAACTGTACATGTCAAATAAGCGAAAAACTTGCATTGAATTGATTTTTTTAAATATTCAATTTTCCCCCAAGCTTTTGTGCTTATTTGACATATGTACAATTTATTTATTATTGTATCTTACATAATCTGAATAATCATCCCACTGCGGGAAGAAGAGCAAGAACCTGCAAGTGTTACGAATCCATCAAGCAAAGCTAGATGTCAACCAACTGCGACGCGGCAGCAGCGCTCAGCTATACCAGCTGGTGAGACGCAGAAGGTCCAAAGTCAGGAGACACACCACAGTACTGAGGACCTCTACGCCGCTGCACCGTCACAGGAAGAAGCTATGCCTTTATTGGAGGAGGTGACAAACCAACAAGAGACCCCGAGGAGAATGGACAAGAAGGAGGGGATCAAATGGCCTGCCATGCACGATAGTAGTAAGTGGAACCAGTTTAATGATGATTTAGAAAACATTCTGAACTCAGCTCTCCATGGTGGCGTAGAGAGGAAGATCAGAGCTCTACCTGAAATCATATTTGCACTAGGAATGGAACGATTTGGAGCAGAGGAATCAAAATTAAAGAGTAAGGCGCCAGCGAAACCAAACATAAGACAGATGGAAGTTTATCAGATAAGAAGAGAGATACGATCACTTAGAAAGAAATATAGGAAAGCAAACACAGGAGAAAAGGAAGGACTACAACAACTTAAAGAAACTCTAAGATCTCGCATGAAGTCCCTACAGAATGCAGAAAGAGAAAGAAGAACGAGAGCAAAGAAACGAGCAGCTTTCGTCCAGAACCCATATAAGTTCACAAAAGCAGCGTCAGAAGAAGATGATAAGACAGGTGCACTGAGAGCTACGAAAGAAGAAATAGAAGAGCACATAAGGCAGAGCCATTCAGACTTCCAAAGAGACGAGCCATTGGGAGAGTGCTCAAGGGTGCTACAAGCAAAACCATCTGCAGCAATACTAGACAACAAAGAGCCAACGTGGCAGGAAGTTGGTGAAGTTGTCAAAAAGGCAAGATCTCGATCAGCACCTGGACCGAGTGGGATTCCATAAAAAGTTTACAAGAAGTGTCCAAAACTCTTGCGTCGACTTTGGAAACTCCTCAAGGTCACATGGAGAAAAGGAGTCATCCCAGACTGCTGGAAAATAGCAGAGGGAGTCGTGGTACACGCCAGCAAAATTAGCCAATTTAGGACAATATCACTCCTTAGTGTAGAGGGAAAGACATTCTTTGCTGTACTGGCAAAAAGACTGACAGTGTATATGACCAACAATGGATATTTCGACACTTCAGTACAGAAAGGGAGAGTTCCCGGATTTCCAGGATGACTTGAACACACCAGTGCAATATCACAACTGATCAGGGAAGCGGGAATAAACCATGGTGATCTAACAGCAGTTTGGCTAGACCTGGCAAATGCTTATGGCTCTGTTCCACATGCACTCATCATGAAAGCACTTCAGCATTATAATGAACCGAACAAAATCCAGGGGATCGTCAGAAGTTATTTTGACAATATATCCCTGAGATGTAGGACGCTTCACAACAGAATGGTAAGGGCTAGAAAGGGGAATAACAACAGGCTGTACCATCTCAGTAAATATGTTCGTGATAGGTATGAATCTGATAATCAGCGCCGCAGAGCAGGAAACGAAAGGCCCCAAGACATCAACAGGAACAATACTACCTGCAAACAGAAGCTTCTTAGATGATATTACCAGTACTACAACAACACATGTCCAGGCACATTGGGTACTTGATGCCCTTGATGAGTCAGTAAGCTGGGCGAGAATGAAGATCAAGTCCCAGAAGTCAAGAAGCCTAATTATAAAGAAGGGGAAAGTAACAAAGAAGTTTGTATTAAAGATACAAGACGAGGGGATACTGTCTATTGTGGACAAACCGGTGAATTGCCTAGGAAAATGGTTTGACTCTAACCTGAAGGACCAAGGAAACATCAAGCAACTGGAAGGGAAAGTAACAGAGGGACTCAAAAACATAGACAAGACCGAGCTACCGGGGAATTTAAAGTGTGGATGTACCAACATGGCCTGCTGCCCCGTCTACTATGGCCTCTAACCCACTACGAGGTCTCGAGTACGAGAGTGGAAGCATTGGAAAGGAGGTAAACAGATTTCTCCGAAGGTGGCTAGGGGTCCCACTATGCTTTACTAGCCTAGGACTGTATTAGTGCTTTATCCAAACTCCAGCTGCCAATTTCATCTTTGGTTGAAGAATTCAAAGTTGCCAAAGCCCATGTAGTCCTCTTGTTAAGAGATTCGAAGGATGCGAAGATCCGGAAAGTAGGGATAGAAATAAAAACTATAAGGAAGTGGTCAGCGAGGGTTGCAGTTCACCAGGCAGAAAGGAGACTGAAGCATGCAGATATAGTTGGCAAAGTAGTAGAGGGCAGTCAAACAGAAAGCTGGATGAAAAGCAATAACACGGAGCGGAGAAACGTGGACTGGTTTAGGCAGAGATCCGCCAAATGGAAGAAGAGCTAAGAAGGACAAAAGCAGCAGAAATGGAAAGCCAAGGTGCATGGACGAGATGGACAACAACAGAGAGGAAGCTGAATCGGGGAGAGATCTGGAGGATGGAACCACACTGTATCAAGTTCCTATTAAGATCAGTGTATGATCTGCTGCCATCGCCAACCAATCTACACAAGTGGGGCCTAACAGAAAATATGAACTGCGATCTATGTGGAAGGAGGTACTCTAGAACACATCTTATCATCATGTAATGTTTCTGTATCACAGAACAGGTACAGATGGAGACATGACCAAGCACTCAGAAAGAGCTACCTGACATCATAGAGAAGGAACGGAAGAAGAGAGGGCAGAAGATAGGTTTGTTATTCAACCTTAAAATCGAGAAAAATTGCAATGGACGACGTTTATCGGAAATTGTTACAGGTGATCAAACATGGATACATTATTTTGAACCTCAGAGGAAAATTAATAGTAAGTGGTTGACTAGAAAGGCAAAATATCATGTTATAGCAAGTACCTATTCACCCACTTGTCTCCCTGTGACTTTTTTCTTTTTCCTAAATTAAGTAAGCACTTGTCGGGAAGAAGACAATGCTTTGGACATGCTTTGGGCTCTGCCATTTCTCAGTACATGAATAAATCGGTTGAAATTATGTGTGTGGTGTATAACTATAGGAAAATATTTTTAGGCTAAGGAACTTGCAGACCAACTTACATCTGTGTTTTTTTTTTTTTACATTATCATTAAGTTTCCATTAAGAACAATACACATGGAATTCATCTAATGCTTTTTTAAGGTCATCATCGGTCTCAGCCATAATAACTGCATCGTCAGCATAAAATAACACGCAAAGTTTTAAGAACAACATCTACTCATCAGGTCTAGGCAACCTCATTTTTGGAGGATAGATTTTATCCCCCAAAATTGGAAGATAGATGCTTGCGCCCCCTGGTGGATCTTTTTAGATGAATGACAATTAACTCTGTCTTTAGAAAGGGAGTAAACTATGACATAAAATATAATTATTAGAAATTAAAAAGTCACCTTATTTTTGCGTGGACCCTGAGGTCCACGCAGAAAATATATAAGCGAGGTTAAACCGGATGCTATGGGGAAAATTCAGTCTGCGCATGAGCTAGCCTGGTTCCTGTGCGTAATGGGTAGCTCAGGGAACCAGGCTAGCACAGGTTTATCTGAATCGGGATCGGGATTCCATGCCATATGCACATGTAAGTTCAAAGGCGCTGTAATTGTAAAGTTGTCGGTAAACATTACAGAAACAAAGTATTCCTTTTAAAGAAATGATCGGCATGTGATATAAACTGTCAGTATAATGAAATAAGGTAATGTTATGCCGAAACTACAGCATGCATCAAATAGCATAATTTGCAATGTTTTGTGGTTTTCCGAATACACATGTAGCTGAACTTTACTTTTATAGAAGGCGAGGCTAGATCGAGTACTTCCCGATTAAAATTATTTAAGTATGAATGAATAATTATGTGACTGTATATAATATAATGGTTGTATAAAAGTTTAAATCTCAAGAAAAATGCACCAAAATCACAAAGCTGTCACTGCATAATTAACAAAGTAGTGCGAAGCGTAATGTGTGAGCAAATAGTAGAATTCGCCGAATGCCTGATACTATACATGCAATCTTCATTAATATAGATCATAATATTTATTATTTTAGAAGTATGAACCCTTTTAAAAATTCTCAGATTAAAAGTCAACTATACATATACAGTGTACATAATACAAAGTACATATTTAGTGGTTAAAAGCGGGGGGCTAGAGTCGGTGGAATCTGTGATAATTTTAAGGCTTTCACGTTTTCGTTGGAAACACATGCAAATGGTCCACGTATTGCAGTCCTTTTTTAAAGGACAGCAACTTGTGCTCATCTTCAATGGAAGAAGTAATACTTTGTTACCCAACAGTATTTTTATCCAATTGAACATCTTGTAGGTCAACAATATAAATATAAAATAATGAAGGATAGACATTTTCTCCCTGGCGTACACCTTTAGTACAACAGAAAAAAATCAGATGGCATATCTAAAGCTTAATTCCTTTGTACATATTTCATATAAAAGCATAACATGCCCCATTCCATTTTCTAGTAGTTGCGTGGACCCTGAGGTCCACGCAGAAAATATATAAGCGAGGTTAAACCGGATGCTATGGGGAAAATTCAGTCTGCGCATGAGCGAGTCTGGTTCCTGTGCGTAATGGGTAGCTCAGGGAACCAGGCTAGCACACGTTTATCTGAATCGGGATCGGGATTCCATGCCCTATGCACACATAAGTTCGAAGGCGCTGTAATTGTAAAGTCGGTAAACAGTACAGAAACAAAGAATTCCTTTTAAAGAAATGATCGTCATGTGATATGGATTGTCAGTATTATGAAATAAGTTAATGTTATGCCGAAACAACAACAGGCATCAAATAGCATAATTTGCATTGTTTTGTTGTTTTCCGAATACACACGTAGCTTAACATTACTTTTATTGTAGGCGAAGCTAGAGTACTTCCGATTAAAAAATTTTAAGCATTAAGTATGATTGAATAATTTTGTGACTGTATATAATAGATGATATAATTCTGTCACTGTATAAAAGTTGAAATCTCAAGAAAAATGCATCAAAATATGAAATTACTTTACACAAAGCTGTCGCTGTATAGTTAACATAGTAGTGCGAAGCGTAATGTGTGCGAAAATAGTAGAATTCGCCGAATGCCTGATACTTTACATGCAATCTTCATTAATATAGATCATAATTATTTTAGAAGTATGAACCCTTTACACTCTGAGATAAATATATACGTAATACAACGTACGAATTTAGTGGTTAAAAACGGGGGGTTAGAGTCGGTGGAATCTTTAATACTCTTAAGGCTTTCACGTGTTCGTTGTAAACTCATGCACATGGTCCACGTATTGCAGTCCTTTTTTTAAAGGACAGCAACTTGTTTATACCATAGACCTTTTCTTCAGACTATATCAAATGCTTGCTTAAAATCAGCGAATATTTTTTTCTCTCTACTGCGAAAGGCATTTGATAAAAATTGAAGAGTTTGAATATGAAACCTGTCTAACTTTTAGTAATAAGGTTAATTTTGGATGCGCACGTCTCTAAATGCTTGCTGAAAATACACGTAAATAAGTTCCCAAGACAGCTGAATGTTATGGGTTTGTAATTTTGTGACCGGGTAGGATCGCATTTATTCTTAAAAAATAGGTGTAATAATTCCTTTTAATCAATAGTCAGGAACAGTATCTGTATCGTAAATTAAATCATATAATTTCCTATAAACTGAGAAAAATTCGAAACTGGTGTGGAAGTGTGTTCGTTATTTATTAAATCATGTCCCGGTGTTTTTTTTTATTTTATTTTTTTATTTTTAAGTTTCTTAAGAGCTTCTATTTCTTTGTCGCTAAAAGGAAGGCTCAGTAAATTTGTATCCGAAACGCCATGCAACTTCGGTACGCGCTTGTCCACAAGTAAAGTACTATTAAAGTCTGATTCTGCTATGAGGGATGTTTTAAATCATGTTTATTTTCTACTTATTTATTTTAAACATTTAAAAAAAATGATTTGATAAAATATCATTTTACGTGTAAT